>NC_072053.1:71058527-71234237 GCF_027791375.1 Indicator indicator | reverse complement strand
TGATCAGATCCCCTCTCAGTCTTCTCTTCTCCAGACTAAACAGCCCCAGGGCTCTCAGTCTCTCTCCATAAGGGAGATGCTCAAGTCTCCTGATCATCCTTGTGGCTCTTCACGAGTTTAGCAGAGGTGGTGGTGAAGGAGACAACTCCTCTCAAGCTTCTAAAAAAGTTATGTTTGACTTTCTAAATGGAGGAGGTCTGTACAATAGCATATTAAAGGTGTGAACACAGGTCAAGTCCATTTGTATTATGTAGAATTATAGGATCTGGTAATGATCCAGATAAGACATTCCTGCGGGGAGGGGTGGCTTGTATTAAAAATGCAAACAGCTGTCATTCCTTACGGTATTAGGTATTCCATGAAATAAAAATAAATGCTTGTTATTTAGGATATAACCTAAATATGGTATTTGGGGGCCTATTAGAAACATATTCTTCTTCTTTTCAGGACTTGCACAAACTGCATTTCATTTGTTTTATTGTGTCGACCTAACTGGAAATACAGATAGTCCTAAGTGCAGTTAACATTTCATGAATGCTGTGGTGTGGTTTCATGCACATAATTCTCAGACATACAAGTGGATTTAATACATCTAAATTTGAGCATTGGCATAAAACTATTCTTCAGTTCTTTATGGTTAAAAATGCCAAATCAAAATAGAAATGAAGTGGTTGTGTTAATAGTTAAACTTCTAAAAAAGCATTTAGATATGAGAATGTTTTTTGCTGTTTTCTGAAGTGTTTACACTGAATATACCTCACAGAAACTTCACAGTCAAATGAGAAAGTGAAATTCCTCTCCTCTGCTATCACAATCTATCTGCAATAAATAATGCAAAATATATTATGATAGGTGGTGTAATACCAGGAAATTCCTGACCACCAAAATATCAGACAGATATGGCTCTAATTGGAATAAGGAACTATCACAGATAGACAGTTTGTTGTGAAAGGTTGAGGTTACCATCTGGAACAAAGTTCCCTTGAGTCTATCCAAAGAAAATCAAAACATATTCTTCCATGACTCTTCAAATCTCTTTGACCCTATTCTGGTTTGTCAGGAAGGTTAGAAAGTTAGAAAAGACCCTCATTGTTTTGTAATTCAATTAAAATCAGTCTGGATAGGGATAATTCTTTCATGGATTATAAACAAAAGACATGAGAACTGAGATGAGTAATGTGACTATATTGACATAATGCTGATGGAAAGTTTGTTGTTAAAATGTTTTAAAGAAATAGTTATTTGATTGAAAATGTTACAAATGTGAGCTTTATCATCTTCTTCTTTTTAGAATCCTGCTATTGCACCCAGCTCTTTTAAAATTGACAGAAGCCTGTCCCTTAAAATATGGCTGAGGCTGTTGTATCTGTATAGATCAGCATTAAAAATGTAGTCTTTTATTCAGCATTGTTATTTCAACAGGGGCAGTTAGATTATGTTTGCATATCAAGAATCAAGAATCAAGAATCAAGAAGGTTGGAAGAGACCTCAAGGATCATCGAGTCCAACCTGTCACCGTACACCTCATGACTATCTAAACCATGGCACCAAGTGCCACGTCCAATCCCCTCTTGAACACCTCCAGGGATGGTGACTCCACCACCTCCCTGGGCAGCACATTCCAATGGCCAACCACTCTCTCTGTGAAGAACTTTCTCCTCACCTCCAGCCTAAACCTCCCCTGGCGCAGCTTGAGACTGTGTCCTCTTGTTCTGGTGCTGGTTGCCTGGGAGAAGAGACCAAACCCCTTCTGGCTACAACCTCCCTTCAGGTAGTTGTAGACAGCAATGAGGTCACCCCTGAGCCTCCTCTTCTCCAGGATAAACAGTCCCAGCTCCCTCAGCCTCTCTTCATAGGGCTTGTGCTCAAGGCCTCTCACCAGCCTTGTTGCCCTTCTCTGGACATGCTCCAGCAATTCAACATCTTTCCTAAACTGAGGGGCCCAGAACTGGACACAGTACTCAAGGTGTGGCCTAACCAGTGCTGTGTACAGGGGTACAATGACCTCCCTGCTCCTGCTGGCCACACTATGCCTGATGCAGGCCAGGATGCCATTGGCTCTCTTGGCCACCTGGGCACACTGCTGGCTCATGTTCAGGCGCCTGTCAACCAGTACTCCCAGGTCCCTTTCCACCTGGCTGCTCTCCAGCCACTCTGACCCCAGCCTGTAGCTCTGCCTGGGGTTGTTGTGGCCAAAGTGCAGCACCCGGCACTTGGACTTGTTGAATGCCATCCTGTTGGACTCTGCCCATCTGTCCAGCCTGTCAAGGTCCCTCTGCAGAGCCCTTCTACCTTCTAACAGATCAACACCTGCTCCCAGCTTGGTGTCATCTGCAAATTTACTGATGATTGACTCAATCCCCTCATCCAGATCATCAATAAAGATATTGAACAGGATGGGGCCCAGCACTGATCCCTGGGGGACACCACTAGTGACTGGCTGCCAGCTGGATGTGGCACCATTCACCACCACTCTCTGGGCTCGGCCCTCCAGCCAGTTCCTAACCCAGCGCAGAGTGCTGCTGTCCAAGCCATAGGCTGACAGCTTGGCCAGGAGTTTGCTGTGGGGGACAGTGTCAAAGGCCTTGCTGAAGTCCAGGTAGACTACATCCACAGCCTTTGCTACGTGCACCAGGCTGGTCACCTGATCATAGAAGGAGATCAGGTTGGTGAGGCAGGACCTGCCCTTCCTAAATCCATGTTGGCTGGGCCTGATTCCTTGGCTATCCTTCAGGTATGCAGTGATTGCCCCCAAGACAATCTGCTCCATGATTTTCCCTGGCACTGAGGTCAGGCTGACAGGCCTGTAGTTCCCAGGTTCTTCTGTTCGTCCCTTCTTGTGGATGGGTGTCACATTGGCCAGTTTCCAGTCTTCTGGGACTTCTCCAGTGAGCCAGGACTGGTGGAAAACGATGGACAGAGGCTTGGCCAGCTCATCTGCCAGCTCTTTCAGCACCCTAGGATGAATCCCATCAGGTCCCATGGACTTGTGAATATCCAAGTGACTCAACAAGTCTCGAACTAATTCCACATGGATTTCAGGAGTACAACACTGCTCCCTGACCCCATCAACCAGCTCAGGAGGCCAGTTATCCTGAAGTCCTCCTGCCTTACTGTTGAAAATGGAGGCAAAGAAGGTATTTAGAATCTCAGCCTTCTCCTCATCCTTAGTTACAATGTTACCCTCCACGTCCAATAAAGAGTGGAGGCTCCTCTTGCCCCTCTTTTTAGCATTAATATATTTATAAAAATGCTTTTTGTTGTCTTTCACAGAAGCGGCCAGTTTAATTTCTAACTGTGCTTTTGCCTCTCTAATTTTTCTTCTACATGATCTAACAACATCCTTAAACATATCACTAGTTGCCTCCCCCCCTTTCCAAAGGCGATAAACCCTCTTTTTTTCCCTTAAATCCTTTCCACCTGGCTGCTCTCCAGCCACTCTGACCCCAGCCTGTAGCTCTGCATGGGGTTGTTGTGGCCAAAGTAATTCTGCAGATGAATTTATTTCTTTGTGGTCTTTTCCTGCTACTTTTCCTAGAGTTGTATTGTCATCATAGTTGATGATCCTTCAGAACAAGTATGTCGGAGAATCTTTACACTGTTGTTTGTTTGGGGGGTGTCTTTTCAGGTGTTTCTCTGGTTAATGATCTGCTATAAGAACACAAGGACACGGAGTGTGTATGCAAATGATGAGCACAGCAATGCAATCTTTGCAGGCTTTCTATTCTGAGGTGTAATGTGAGGCCTCTCAATACAAATTACTAACTGCCCATTTGTGTCATTTTTTTTCAAAGCAAATATTTCATGAGTTAGAGACTTCCAAGCAGTCAAAGAAGATATGTTTTCACAAAAACTAAGGTGAATGGCTTCAAAGATCAACCCTACTGTCCAAAGTCAGTAGATTAGGCCTGAGGTAGAACAACATATTTGTCAAAATATTTCATGTACACTATTGCAAGTATAAAATTATTAATACAACTCAATGAGTTCAGAAGGTGAGATAATAAAACAAATAAGATGTGAAATAAAGCAGGGAATACCGGAAAAAATAAAACCAACACCAAATTATTTAAAGATAAGATGAAATCTACAATTTCCATCTGAACTATAAAATAGAATATGTTTAAATTTGCAATGTATTGATCCAAAGTGACCTCAGAAGCTGCTGCAAAGACTAACACTAAAGTTAGTTGAGGTTTGAACCAAGCTCTTTCCATTTTACCTAAATGAAACACAAGAAAGTGTGGCAAGTATCATGGGGTTATAATGAAGTAAAACCAGTGGGAGTTGGTTTGTGTAATAGAAAGATAGCATCAATAGAGCTGAAACCAGATGTGATGGTTTGAAACTGTCTTTTTAATTTTTTTCTTCTCAAAGTTCAAGCAGAGAAAGTGAAAGAATGAAAATAAGTCACTATTGGGTGTAAGAAAGCAAAATAATGATTGTTCTAAACACTTCCATTGGATAGATAGAAATGTTTAAGAATGATTACTCAAAACAAAGTAGGGGCAGTTGGGGCAACTTGCTGGGCTGTCTGGCTGTTGCTTCTTCTTCTCTTCTGGCTGGAGATAGCACACTGACCTTGGTGAGCTAAGTTAACAGCCTCTCTTCTTTTAACTAACTCTGCCTTCTGCCAGGGGAACCTGGGGGGGAGGCCCCTTGGGAGGTCCCCTCAGGGGAAGCAAAGGGAGCTTGGTTGTGCTTTTCTGTTGATTGTATATATTTATAAATGTTGTGAATAGTGTATATTTGTACATACTCATTGCATTTCATCATAGATTGTAGATTTGCTTGTAAATACAGCTTTCATTTGCTTTCCAGACTGAATTAGCCTGGTTGTTGTCGGTGGGGAGGGAATTCAGCCCTCACACCGATACACCAGAAAAAGTGACAAGAAAAAAATCACTATGCTACACCTCATTTCATGCAAAAAGTGTTCCATTCCTCTGTCAATAGAAGGGGTTTGGTTGTTGTGTTTCTTTTAATAACAATAATATGCTTTTTCTGCCCTCACGAAAGATCTACTCAACACTTGCTTAATAAGTCAACAAGATCATATCATGGTTTGCACTTGCATAGAGGTAACTGTTCTCCTAAAATAGGTGAGGTTATTCTATCAGATTTGCTCAAGTCTCTCATGAGACCTAGTGCTAAGCATCTTGCACAAATCCAATGTACAGTTAAACTAAGTACATTTTAGTCTTTCACAGCTTCTCCATTTTCTTGGCCTATGTGCACAGAAATGTGTTCACCACAGAACACCTAGGAAATTTTCTCACATTACCAACAGGTGACTAAACTGAACAATCCCTATAATTGTTCCCCATTCACTTTGGACTAAAAGATAACAAGAAATATCACAGCAGGGAATTAATTTTGTAGATATTCTCAATTACTTCAAAAATTATCACCTTGGTTATATAAAACATATGCTAAAAAAGATAATTTTCATTAAAGTGAAAGGAACAGTGAATGGCTGTCAGATAGAGTTACAGTTTTGCCTCCTAGTTCAAATGGCAGACAGTTACTAATAGCTCTGGTCCTACTGACAGATGCTGTCATTATGACTAAATACATAATGGAGTTTTTAGTATTCCTATTAACTTGAAATAGTCAACACTAAAATACATTAAAAGAAGATAAAATAACTTGATTTTTGCAGAAACTGGAAATCCTGCAGTAAATTAATGTAATACAAAAGACAAGGAAGCTTCATATCTGAGATGACTAAATAATGCTTGAATGACTGATTGCGATCCAAGTACACACCAAGCATTTGTGTGATTCTACAAAAACAGCATAAGCAATTTGCTTCACAACAGGCAAATTACTTGTACCACACTTTTCACCCATGGTCACTAAATGCATGTCTCTCTTCTCCTAGTGATGTAATTTGTCATCTTGTGATACAAATTAGAGGAGTATCGACTGGTACACCTTTGTTAGTGAAGTCATCAGGACTTTTTCACAATTGAAAACATTTCACAACATTGCGTTCTCTGATTGAAAATAAACCCAAAGAAACAGTAAAATAAAATGGGTGTTTGTGTTTCAAATACATCTGCAAATCAGGTAGAAAACTTTCAGACTTTTTTTTTTTTGGTGCTCCAGTTTTCCATTTGGCTACTAAAATCCTCATCTTGAATGCAGGAATAATCTCATTCCTTCACATCACAAACATTATTCATGACATGACACAGAAGTACATTAAAAAATTAATAATTATATCTTCAATTAAGAGAATACTGTATTTTTTATCTGCCCTTTGAACCACAGGGAAAAGATAAAGCATTTGTTAATTGAGTAGTATGCATTACATATCTATAATGTAGCTGACATAAAATATCCAAAAATGTGTGCATCTGTTTTCTGGTACAATGCGTTCCACTGTGTGTACTGAAGTCTTAATTTCATCATCATTCACAACTACTGGACTGGTTTATAACTCATACTCTGTCAATGTGCCCCTTTGGAAGGAATCCCAGGCACTAAGAACTGACCTGTATATATATATATATGTATATATGCCACAGGGTCTGGCAGGACTACAGGTGACATGACTTCTGTAACCATGTGATTAAAAGACAGTATCATAGCTTACTGTCTTGGAGCCTGATAAATGTTGGATAGGCAAAGCTAACTTACGCTTTTCTTAATCACTGATTGAGCCCCATAAGTCCTTGATTCTTCAGTACAATACCTATGATTAGCTCAGTGAATATAAAGGGGGATGTATTAGCTGGCATCCTTCCTTTTATTTCTGTCAGTTTTGGTTTTATCCTAGACTTTACAATGAACCTACTTCTACTTCCTTTGATGACAAGGAGAATTTTGATTTTTGACTGTAGTGGAGTTTGCATACCTGATATGAAATTATCAGCCTATTTTAATGATTTATCAAATGGTGAGATCAAATTTAAAGGTTCTCTTCCTAGTTTCCTTCCAATGTATGTTTTTACTTTGTTTGAAAAAATTCTCACTAATTTGCAGGTAGATTTGTTACAGAAAAAGCAGCTGTACTTCAAATGGTAAATGTTCCTAAATGGTATCCAACTGCAAATAGAGCTTTCACAGGAAAAAACAGTATAAAGACTTCTCAAATGCAGCATGGAATTCTGACCTTTTTTTCTCAACAATTAATAGTTATTCAACCTGCCTCCCACAGAAAAGTCCATATGGATTTGGAAGATTTGCACAACCAACACTACACTCAAAACTCCCTGGATTAAGTACTTTATCACATCAGTCTTTAGCAGTAAGAGATACCATGTATCCTAAACATGCTTTTCCCTCTAGCAGATGTGACATGTAAGACTCAAAGAAGAAAGCTTTTGACATTGTGAATATTCTCGACAGCATAGCTGGTTTAGTTTCCACTTTTTCCTCCACCTCACTTGTGCCATTTCTTCAGTGAAGTAGCACTTGCAGTGCTGTCCCTCTATCATACATAATTTTAGTCATGTTTCGGTCCTGTCCACTCTGAAACTCCTAGAGAAGTAGCAGGTATGCACCCTCTTCCTGCATATCATCTCTGCAACTGAAGTGCATGGTAAGCAAGGAAGACAACAGAACTCACAGCATTTTCAACTAACATCAGATCAGGATTATCAATACCCTGACTGGATTGTGTTAGCCAAGAGGTAAAAACCATACTAACTTAGCTCAAATGTATCCCGTAGGTAAGGGTCTTAATGGTCTCACTGTATGTACCGATATTCTCTCAAATGGCCTGTTCAGTCAGACTGAAGAGCAGATGACCCCTGAACTATTCTGTGACAATTTCAGTAGTTGAGGGTAGTAGGAGGTAAAGAGTCCCTTGAGGTAAGAAATACAGCATACAGGCAAGTATGTCTAAACCACCATGCAGACTTCTCAAGTTAAACTGGTATGTTTGTATAACAGTAATGAATAAGATGTTTCAAAATTAAGCTTAAACTGATTGAGACCAAGATCAAAGACAAACTGCAGTACAAGTTAAGGAGGAGGCCTCAGAAACATAAATCAAGCTGCAGCAACACAGTAATTAAATGGAGGAAAAGTGAATTCCTCATGGCATCCAGCAGGATAATAGCAGACTTGTAAGCTGAAAAAAATAAGGACAGATAAGGTAAATGAGACAGAAATGAAGAAGGGAAAAATAAGAATGAAGAATTTCTATCAGGTAGGTGCAAGGTGCTGCACCTGTGTCAGGGTAATCGCCTGTGTCAGTACAGGCTGCGTACTGAAGCAATTGAGAACAGTCCTGCAGTGGACTTGAGAGTACTGTTGGATGAAAACCTGGGTATGAGCAGGCACTGTGCACTTGCAGCCCAGGAAACCAACAGAGCTTCATCCAGCTCCAGAGCCCTCAACACAAAAAGGATGTAAGTCTGTTCAAGTGAATCCAGAGGAGGGCAAAAACATGTTCAGGGAACTGGAGCACCTTTCCTGTGAAGACAGGTTGAAAGAGTTCATAGAATCATGTAACAGAATCATAGAATCATAGAAACATAGAACATTTTGAGTTGGAAGGGACATTAAAGATCATCTAGTTCCATCTCCTCTGCCATGGGCAACAGCACCTTCCATTAGACCAGGTTACTCAAAACCTCATCCATCCTGGTCTTAAACACTTCCCGGTATGAGGTGCCCACAACTTTTCTGGGCAACCCATTCCAGTGTTCTAACCCCCCATAGTAAAGAACTCCTTCCTTGTGTCCAGTCTAAATCTATCCTGATCTGTTTTAAACCATTGTCCCTTGACCTATCACCATGGGCCCTTATCTAGTCCCTGTCCAGCTTTTCTGTAGACCCCTTTCAGGTACTGGAAGGCTGCTATAATGTGTGCCTGAAGTCATCTCTCCTCTAGGCTGAAGAGACCCAAATCCCTCAGCCTGTTCATGAAGAATAGGTGCTCCATCTTTGTAGCTGTCCTCTGGACACTTTCCAACAGATCCATGTCCTTCTTGTGTTGGGGGCTCAAGAGCTGATCCAATACTCTAGGTGGGGTCTCATGAGAGCAGAGGGGCAGAGTCATTTCCCTTGATCTGCTGGCCACACTCGTTTTGATGCAGTCCAGGACATGACTGGCTTTTTGGGCTGCCAGCGCACATTGCCTGCTCATGTCCAGCACCTCATCCACCAGCAGCCCCAAGGTCTTCTCCGCAGAACCACTGACAATCCTTTCATCATGCAGCCTGTATTTGTGCTTAGGATTGCCCCAGCCCAGGTGCAGGACCTTGAATTTAGACATGTTCCACTTCATGAGGTTGGGATAACCCACTTCTCCAGCCTGTCAAGGTCCCTCTGGATGGCATCCCTTCCTTCCAGTGTGTCAATCACACCACACAGCTAGGTGTTATCAGCAAACTTGCCTCAGATGCGCTCAACCGCACTGTCCAAGTCACTGACAAAGATGTTAAAACACGTTGTTGCTGAAGAACTATTCAAATTGCTCAGCTTGGAAAAGAGAAATCTCCTGGGAGATCTTGCGTCAGCCTCCTAGCATATAAACAGAGCATACAAAAAACTTTCTACAGATCGTGCACAAGCTTGTGTAGTGATAGGACAATGGGTAATAGTTTTAAACAGAAAAAGGGTAGATTTAGGATAGATAGAAGGAAGACATTTTTTACAAGAGAGTGGTGAAACACTGGAACAGGTTGCCATGAGAGGTGATAGATGATACATCTCACTTCAACACCAGACTGGATGGGGCTTTGAGCAACCTGATCTAGTAGAAATTATTCTGGCCCATAGCAGAAGGCTTGAAATTTGATGAACTGTAAAGGTCCTTTCCAATCCAAACCACGATGATATGTATTTCATGTGTTTTCAGTACAACAGGGTATGAAAAAAATAAAAATTAAGGTGTGGCAGCATTACTATTTTGTCCAGATAACTGAGTTACTATAAATACTGGTGGCATATTTGTCAATGTCTGGTGTCCTGGGGTAAAAGTCATTGTTCAACTCAGGAATACCAAAGCTGTTGAGATACAATCATCTACCACAACGGCAAATGTAACCCTTTTCACCTGTTTGCCTTGGACCAGCATTTGCACTTTATTCACGTGTTTATAAATAAGTCAGAAATCAGTTGACCCTGTGTGAAACATGACTGGAACTGTATTATGGCATCAAGATAATTTATGACAAACCCCACTTATGCTTCCCCTCCCCTATTCTAGGGGAAAACAAATCTGAAATATAAAGTATATTTTAGTTCCCTACCTGCTGGATTTTACTTCATCAAAATAGTAAAATCGCATTGGTTAGTCTTATTTATATGCCTTTTGGGTCTGAAGGAATTCAGGGAATCTCCCTGATGTAGAACTCCGTCCTTGGGATGCACTTTCCATAAAGATCAGCTGGGCTCTTATTTAATCAGCAAATTAATTCAGATTTGCTGTTACTTTGTCAAAGCAGTTTTGTTCTTACATTGAGGCAACTTTTAAAACCTGTAATTAGTGAAATCCTGAGTACATGTGACGTGCATGATGGAGTCACTGATCTGAAATCAATAATTTGGGACACTCCAAAACTGAGTAGGTTAAAATAATATGTTTGATTGTTCATTCATATTCACCCTCTTTTCTTTAAGCTTGAAATACTCATCAGCTATTCTTTTTCCGTAAAAATGCCACTGCTATCAAAGACATTTGTCCTTTCTTCTTATCTAATGCTAATAATGCTGAGTGAGATAATTGCAAATTCAATACAAATTCAAGGGCAATTAGACACTGCACTAGAATACAAGCTCTTATGAATTCTCAATAACTGCAAACCCATTGTTAAAGACCAATTTTCTATACCATCATTATTATTAAAATAGGAAGTGCTAGACAAAAGATCTAGAGGTAAATCTCTGCATGGCACTCAATCTTCTGGATTCCATAGAACTTCATGCTGGCAGCATATGCATTTACTACCCATTAATTTGTATCTGTTAGATGCCTGAATGTTATGGTAGAGGCTAGTATCAAGGTTTTGTCTAGAGCAGTTCTTAAAAAAAAAAACTTCTTAAATTCTCTGTGACAATGGTAAGTATTAAAATAAATGAAAATCAGAAGATGTTTCCTAGTTCCATAATCCAAATACAGAACATGGTTCTAACCTCTTACATTTAATATTTAGAACAGTTTTGACTAAAACTTTAAAAAATAAAGTAACTTATTTTCTTCCTGGAAAATTCTGTGACATAGTTTGCTTTGATTTTGTGCATGCTTTCTGGGACCAGCATGACTTTTTCAGATAGAAGCTATCATCTTCTTACAGTAAAGTGTCAATTTTTAAGTTGGGTATAACTCCTGAATTGTCTGATACAGGATAAATGCTACATCTTCATCTACATTTTTTTTTAATTTATTGGAATTTGTTAGCCTTAAGTATTATTTATTACTTTTATTTCTTTTTGCTATAGTATTGGAAAGACTTCATAATATTTTGTATATTACAAAAGCTTATATTAGCATTGCAGTGGAATCTTTTAAAGGCAGATGTTACCTGAGATAGTTCCCCAGAAGAGTTGTAATTCAATTGATCAATTGGAATAAATAAATTTTAAAATGTTTTAAATGGACAATGAGACAAAAAAATATGTGACACATTTGTGCTTATGTGCATGCACATGCATCTGCATGAATGTATATGCATGCTCACACGCGTGTGTCATGGTAGGGCCAAACGAGCTCAGCACAAAACCCAGACAGACCTTGGTGTGTCTAGACATGGTCCCCCTCTCCCCCCTCCTTCCTGCAGAAAGTCAGGGTAACATGGGAAAAGGAACAAAGGGGACAGGACCATGCATGTCTGGTAAACAAGTCTGCTTCTGGGGTAAGAGCACGTGTACTGGCCACTGCTCCTCCCTGGCCAGGCCTATGTTGCTGTCTTTTATGGCCACAACCTGGCAGAACCCCTTTTCATCATTGGGTAACTATGTGCTGGCTTCAGTTGCCCTGTTGGTCCAATTGAATCTCAGGTAAGATACATATACAGGCTGATTTCTAGTCGCCTTGCCTTGCTTAAACTTCGCTTGACCAGCCCTGAGACTGTGTGGCCTTCCTGCCGGCAGCCTGCCATGCCTGGTGCACGAGAGTCCCCCAAAGCCTTAACAGCTAATGTGCAGCAGCACCAATCCCTATTTGGATGGAATCAGCTGTGAGTATTTCATTGTCTCTTTGGCTTAATGGTTCTTGTCAAGTCTCCCCTGCTGTGCTCAAGCACCATTTCACTCCCCGGGATTCTCTGTTTCTGACGTTCCTACTGGTTTGCATAGAATTGGTAAAATGGTTATATTTGCTTAGATATTGTATATTCCCATTGTAAATATATATCCTAACTGTACATCAAACCCATTAAATAGGATTTTGGCAAATTTTCATATTAATAAACAGTTACTAATATTTTTATTAATATTTGCCATATCATTTATAAATGAAACCATTTTCATAACAGCATGAATGTGTAATTTAAGGTAAAAGTGTCCTAGTAAAAGGTAAAAAGTTTTCTTCAAAAGAATATTAATTAAAAATCAATAAATGCTATAGAAAATAGTAATGGAAGACTATAGTTGAGATCAGCTGACGTAAGTGAGGAACAGTGCCACAAAAATATCTAGGCCTTGTTCTCCTGGGAGACTTCAACTTACCACATCTGCTGGAAATACAGCACAGCAGAGAGGAAACAGTTTAGGAGGTTCCTGGGATGTATGGAGATAAGTTCCTGACACAGCTGATGAGTGAGCCCAGCAGGGGCTAGACACACTGTTTACAAACAGAGAAAGGCTGGTGAGAAATGAGTGGCTGGAATCTGTCTTGGGCTTAGCAACCATGAAATGACAGCATTCTTAATTCTTGGTGAACGAGGGTGGACAGCAAAACCATTACAATGGAATTCCAGTGGTCAGACTTTGCCCTGTGCAGGACACTGGTTGCAAGAGTCACTTGGGGGACAGTCCTGAAGGGTAAAGGGATCCAGGAAGACTGGACATTCTTCAAGAAGGAAGTCTTCAAGATGCAGGAGCAGATTGTTCACATGTGCTGTAAAATGAAGTGGTAGGGAAGACAACTGGTCTGGCTGGATGGGGAGCTTTCATTTGGGACTCAGGAAAAAAAGGAGTTTACCACTTTAGGAAGAGTGGTGGCAGAAAGCTTGAGAAGAGTGACAAGTATCTCATTAGGTAAGCTGAGAGAAAATTAAAAAGGTAAAAACCCATCTAGAGCTCAATTGGGCCACTGTTGTAAGAGGTAACAAAAACTGGTTTTATGAAGTTATTGATAGCAGAGAACCAAAGAGAATGGATGCAGAGGGAAGCATTGCCTCTAAAGATAACGTTGGACCACTTAATGCCTTCTTTGCTTGTTTTTAATAGTCAGATCAGTTATTCTCATGGTATTCAGCCCCCTGAGCAGGAAGACAGGGATGGAGAGTAGAATAAACTCACTATAATCCAGAAACAACCAGTTTACAACCTGCTATGCCACCTGGACACTCACAAGTTTATGGGGCCAGATGGGATCCACCCAAGAGTACTGAGGGAGCTGGCAGAGGAGCTTGCCGAGCTGTTTTCCATCATGTATCAGCAGTCATGGTTGACAGGGAAGGTATCAGGTGACTGGAGTTTTGACAACATGACAGCCATATACAAAAAGGGACAGAAGGAGTATGCAGTGAGCTACAGGCCTGCCTGGCTGACCTTGGTACCAGGGAAGATGATGGAACAGTTCATCCTGAGTGAACTCACATGGCATGTGAAGGACAACCAGGGATCAGGCCCAATTAGCATGGGTTAACAAAAGGCAAGCCCTGCTTAATCAACCCAATCTCCTATGACCAGGTGACCTTCCTAGTGAACAGAGGAAAGCCTGTGGATGTTGTCTACAGACTTTAGTAAAGAATTTGATACTGTCTCCCACAGCACCTTCCTGGAGAAGCTGACAGCTCATGGCTTAGATAGGTGTACTCTTCTCTGGGTGGCCAAGATCAGAGAGTTGTGGTGAGAGGAGTCAAATCTGGCTGTCATCCACTCACAAGTGGTGTTCCCCAGGGCTCAGATTGGGGTTAGTTCTGTTTAACAGCTTTTTCAGTTAGCTGGATGAAGGGATTGAGGGCACTCTCAGTAAATTTGCAGGTGAAACTGAATTAGGTAGGGATGTTGATCTGCTAGAAGGTAGAGAGATCTGTACAGAGAGATTGATGGGTTGAGGTCAGCTGTATGAAGTCACAACAAACCCATGCAACACCACAGGCTTCGGAAGAGCGGGTGAAAATCTGCCTGGCAGAAAAGAACCTGAGGTTGGCAGCCATCTGAACATCAGGCAGCAATGTGTCAGAGTGGCCAAGAAGGTCAACAGCATCCGTGCCTACATTGGGAATAGTGTTACCAGCAAGAATAGGGAAGCAATCATGACCCTACACCCAGCACTGGTGAGGCCACACCTTGAGTACTGTCTTCAGGTCTTCTGTGGAGCGGCTGAGAGAGCTGGGATTGTTTAGTCCAAAGAAGAGGAAGCTGAAGGGAGACCTTCTTTATCTCTGTAACTACCAGAAGGGAGATTGTAATGAGGTGGCAGTTCTTCCCACAGGTAACTAGCTATAGGACAAGAGGAAACAGCCTCAAGTTGTACCTGGGGAGATTTAGAATGGATATTAGTAAAAAAAAAAAAAAAAAATAAAAAAGAAAGAGTGGTCAGGTACTGAAACAGGCTGCCCAGGTAAGTGATAGAGTCACCACCCCTGAAGGTGTCCAAAAATCATGTACACATAGCACTTCAGGACAGTTTAGTGGGCATGGTGCTGCTGGGTGGGCAATTGGGCCTTTGCAACCTTTGTGATTCTATGAGTCTAAAAAATAAGTAACTGTTTGCATTATATGTCTACATGAAATTGAAACAGAATTTAAACAATTTCTTGTAATAATAATTTTGAAAGGTTAGTAAAGTTACCAAGATATTTTCTCTACTTAATATTTTGTGGATAGGTAGAAAATGGGTATCAAATACCCATATTTTTAACTGTTCAGTCACCAGTCATTTACAGTTAAAAGATGATGTAGCTACAGTTATCACAGCACTGTCTGGGTTATCAAGCTCCAGAAATGGCAGAATCTTGAGGGTCCTAGATTGAATCAGCTTGAAGTTCACGTGTAAGCATGAGGAAAAGATCATAGACTCACAGACTGGTTTGGAAGGAGCCTTTAAAGGTCATCTAGTCCAATCCTCCTTCAAAGAGATCATGATGTCACTTGTGATACTATGTCTATATACTGCTTTAATCTATGTTTTCCATAATCCAAGCTAACTAAAAGAACGGTATCAGTATACTTATGACCAACAGGAAAAACACTTTTAGCCATGTCCACTTATGTTTTTCAGTCTGACTTAATGTTTTTCTAAATCACTGAGAAGTATAAATACCATTGACACCTGTCAATGCCAGACCGACCTGAGACTGTAATTTTTCCACTTTACTGTTTGAATTAACACAGACTACTGACCAAAATACACACTGCAAGCAAAACTTTAGATCTGATAATCTGCAAATATGAGTAGCAGGCAATTTTTACACAGCCAAATTCCGTTAAGAATTCCTGTATATTGCAAAATAAAGAGAAAAATCTCATCCAATATGCCTGATCTATTCTACCAAGCCATGAACTTTTAATTTGAAATATTTATAAAAATTGCAGTATGATATATTTTATAAGAAATTGCTGAAACAAAACTGAATATTTTATAAAATATGAGACTGTCTCCTTGGAGATATTCCATAAACTTAAAGATTAATGAAGTAACTGAAGAAATTATTTGCTTGGCTCTAATAATTGCAGAAATAGCTAGACTTAGGAGACAAATTATATCAAAAAAGTACCTTTATTTTTCTACTAACCCACATTCTGCTGCATAAAGCTCAGATTCAGAAATGAAATGCCAACTTTCAAAACACTGCTAGGAAAGCATATGTTGGAAATGTTAAGTTATGAAAGCAAATTTTCTGTAAGGACAGAGTTGTTTTGAGACTAGCAGAGGAACACATGATCACATTTTTGTAAAAAGAAGTGAAACAGTCATCGTGGGATTTAGTCTGAATTTAAGGAGAATTCCCAAGCATGCTGGATAAATTAAAAACCAAACTATTAAAAAAGCCAAACTGAAATAATAACAAACAGAAAACCCTACAAAACCAACCAAACACCCACTTTTTTTTAAGAATTCAGTTAACTGAATTCTCTCTTTACACATGTCACACTACTGAAACAGTTAAATGTATTTTACTGCTGTGTTTCATCTGAAAGGAATGAAAACTAAGTACCAGACCAAACTCTGAGATAAACAGGCTTTTTCTTCTTCTTTTATGTCAATTACCAGTGATGAGTTCTTTAAATGATGTATAAAAATCAGGTCATATCCCTTTGAATTTTCTTTTCCCTTGATTTTGTACCTGGATATTTTATTTAACAAATCAAAATTCAAACCATCATGAGTCCAGATGGCTCACGATGTGACAGATGACTCATGACTCATGATCAAATGGTAAAGAAATAACTATTCCTACAATATGTGACTATATATATAACAGCATATCTTCCAGACTACCTAGAAGACCATGGTCTACCAGAGAAAAACAATGGATAGCTATGACAACTTTACTGAATACTTTCAATAAATGCAAAGATATAAACATCTTGCCCAGAGAACAAAGGTATGCACCACCCTAACAACAAATAAATCAGACAACTGTAAGAAAATAATTTCAAATTGCTAAAATTCAGAATGTCCTTTGAATGGAAATATGTAGGAAGGGGGAAAAATAAAAAGAACAAAAGAAAGAAAAAGAAAAGGGTAGGGTGATTTGAGAAGCTTGAGGGTTTGTAAACTGGAGTGACTGATTGGCTGTAACCAGTGATGGGAGTCTCATGATAGATAGTTTCATAAATTTGTTATTTTGGTAGATGCTGCTCTATATTTCCTTTTGGTTTATTTATTTTTGCATACTTTCTAAGTTACTACTAACACAGTGTTGAATTGGATTTGATTCCTTTACTGGACCTGTAACTAGAACAGTAGACAAGTAACTTGTTCTTCTCAGGCTATGAGATGGTACGAGGAGGACCACCACGATGATCAGAGGGCTGGAGCACCTCTCCTATGAAGACAGATTAAAAGAATTGGGTCTGTTCAGCCTGGAGAAGAAAAGGTTCTGGAGAGACCTTGTAACCACATTTCAGTATCTCAGGGGAAATTACAGGAAGGCTGGGGAAGGACTGTTTAGAATGGCTTGTGGTGATAGGGCAAGAAAGCAATGATTTTGAACTGGAGCAGGGTAGATTTAGGTTGGACATAAGGAAAAAGTTATTCACAATGAGAGTGGTAAAATAGTGGAACAGGATGCCCAGGGATGTGGTTGAGGTCCCATCCCTGAAGACATTCAAGATCAGACTTGATGTGGCCCTGGGCAGTCTGATCTAGTGGGAGTTATCCCTGCTTGACTGCAAGGGGGTTGGACAAGATGACCTTAAAGAGTCACTTCCAACCCAATGTAATCTGTGAATCTGTGAGATCACTATTCCAGATAATGACGCACTGAGAAACAATCATTGAAGCATACTTCCAAACTAGTTTAGAGAATATAGATTACTTGAAGAATGTATGGGAAGGTTATCCATGAAAGTAAGGCTTGTCATATGTCACCATCATTAGCATTTTTTTCAAATAAACTGAACTATGTCCTTTTATTTCAATTCACATTTGTGAAGAAAAGAGACAGCTATAAAGTGTCATAATTACAGAGCTGAATTACAATCTGTTTTTCTTAGACTAAAGTGAACAGATGGCACATACATTACAGAGCAAATTTTAGTAAAATGAGGTGTCTAATAGTTCACTGATAATAACACCTACTTTACAGAAAATATAACTTGGTTAGGGATCCGTAGAAAGTTGGTAATTTTTGTATAAAAATATATTTGATTCCCTGTCTGCTTGTATTTGAACCAGACTGTGCCAAACTGGCACAGGCATCTGGCCTGCCTATGGTACACCATAAATAAGTAAGTCTTTCAGGCATCTCTGGGTACAATGAAAGTCATAATATGCTGTGCCAAATAGTTATCAAATTTTTCACAGGCATGTGGTAATATTTTTTTCTAGATTCCATAAACTGACCTTTAAATCCAACCAACGTTACTGATTATGAATGAAATTAGGCAAACAAAAAAGACAAGTATTTTTATTCTTGAATGCAAACATTTCCAAAACACTGTAAGAGAGCAATACATACGTTCTAAAAGATATGGTCCTATGCTGTCTCTTGCACTTATTTTTAAATGTCCAAATGTCAGAAATCTGATGCTCGTGTTGTCCACCAATAGATAACCCACAGCAAGTTTTACCCACTCTAAGTTCAGGGACTAGTGAAACACTAGGGAAAAGTCACCTGTTATGGAGTTGCAGGAGAAAGGACATTTTAAAAAAGGACATTAAAAAAGCATTAAGAACCACACAAACCCTATTAGCATTCTCCTCTTCAAAAGATCATATTTTCCATTCCTTCAGGAAACAATATCTTAGAATCATAGAATGATTTGGCTTGGAAGGAACCTCTTAAGATCAGCCAAATCCTTCATTTATCATTGACATACCTATCGAAGATTTTCTTGTTTCCTTTGCTGTCCCTGGTCAGATTTAAAGTCTTAGCTTTCCAGATCTGGTCTCTGGCTACTTGGACAACTTCTCTGTACTCCTCCCAGGATGCCTGTCCTTGCTTCCATGCCTTTTTTGTTTTTTTTTTTATTCCATGCAGGCCACCTAATGTTTTGATGTCTTCCTCTTTGTTGGGACACCTTGCTTCTGGAGTTGTAGAAGGTATATAAATATTTGAATCTTGGATATCAATCAGCATTCTTGGGCCCCTCTTCCCTCCAGGTCTTTATCCCATAGTACTCCCCCTAGCAAATCTCTGAAGAGGCCAAAGTCTTCTGTAGTCTAGGATAGCAAGCTTGTTGTTCACCCGTCCAGTTGCCCTAAATCACAGAATCAGAGAATGTTAAGGGCTGGAAGGGACCCTGAAAGATCATCTAGTCCAACCCCCCCTTCCAGACCAGGACCAACTATGCCAGATCACAGTGGAACACATCCAGGCAGCTTTTAAATATCTCCAGAGAGGGAGACTCCACAACTCCCCTTGGCAGCCTGTTCAGTGTTCTGTCACCCTCACAGCAAAAATTTTTCCTCATGTTTCCAAGGAACTTCCTATGCCTCAACTTCCACCCATTGCCCCTTGTTCTGTCATTGGGCATAACTGAGAAAATCCTGACTCCATCCCCTTGGCACTCACCCCTTACATATTTATAAACATTAATGATGTCACCCCTTAGTCTTCTCCTCTCCAAGTTGAAGAGACCCTATGTCTTCAGTCTCTTTTCATAAGGAAGATGTTCCACTCCCTTAATCATTTTTGTGGCTCTGCATCAGACTCTTGCAAGCAGTTCCCTGTTCTTCCTGAACTGAGGGGGCCAGAACTGGACACAATATTCCAGATACAGTCTCACCAGGGTGGAGTAGAGAGGGAGAACCTCTCTCAACTTACTAACCACAAGAGTACATTGCTGCCTCATGGCCAACCTTTAATCCACTAGGACCCCCAGGTCCCTTACCCCTTCGCAGGGCTTCAACAGGTCAGTCCCCAGCCTATACTGATACATGGGCTTGTTCTTTCCCAGGTGCAAGACTGTGCACTTGTCCTTGATGCATTTCATTACATTTCTCCCTGCCCAGCTCTCCAGCCTGTCTAAGTCTCACTGAATGGCAGCACAACCCTCTGGTATGTCAGCCACTCCACCCAGCTCTGTGTCATCAGCAAACTTGCTGACAGTGCTCTGTTCCCTCATCCAGGTCTTTGATCACTATATTGAACAGCACTGGTCCCAATACTGAGCACTGAGGGACACCACTAGGTGTTGGTGGTGTCCCTCCAAATAACTCAGCCCCATTGAACCCAGCTCTCTGACTTCTTTCCTTCAACCAGCTCACAATCCACCTCACTATGTGATCATCCAGGCCACACTGCCTCAATTCAGCTGCAAGGATGCTATGGGAGACGATGTCAAATGATATACTCAAATCAAGATAAACCACATCCCCTGCTCTACCATCATCTATCCACTTTGTTATGTCCTCATAAAAGGCTATCAGGTTGATCAGACATGACTTCCCCTTGGTAAAACCATGTTGACTGCTCTTACTGACCTTCGTGTCCCTGATATGCCTAAAGCCAGCATGAAGGGTAATTTGTTCCATTACCTTTCCAGGGATGGAGGAGAGGCTGACCAGTCTATAGTTAGCTGGGTCCTCCTTCTTACCCTTTTTGAAGATCAGAGTGGCATTTGCCTTTCTCCAGTCCCCAGGCACCTCTCCTGTCTGCCATGACTTAGCAAAGACAGTGGAGAGTGGTCTGGCCCCAACCTCTGTCAGCTCTCTCAGCATCAGCAGGTACATACCATCAGTACCCATGGATTTATGGAGCTCTCAGTCATCTCCTCATCCATCCTCAGATGTAGCTCCACTGAGTCCAGCTGATCACTCCCCATGCTTTCAGTAGACCTTGTAACCTTCTATCCAAAAACCCCAATTATAGGAGCCTTCCCACCATATCTCATTGATGCCAGCAACATTGCATCCATGCAGGCCAAGAGCACCCTGTCTCTTCTCCCTAGTAGCAAGTGATAGGTTGAGACGAAATGGCCTCAAGTTGCATCAGAGGATGTTTAGATTGGATATGAAAAGAAACTTCTTCACCTAAGGGTTGTCAAACACTGGAATAGGTTCCCCAGGACAGTGGTTTGAATCCCTGTCCCCGGAAGTGTATAAAAGGTGCATAGATGTGGTGTTATGGGACATGGATTAGCGCCAGATTTGGCAGAGTTAGATAATGGTTGGACTTGATAATTTTCAAGGTCTTTTCCAATAAAAAAAAAAAATCTATGATTGTATGAGTCTATATCTCTAGCTATATTTGCTTGTTTCCCATGATAATTGCATTAGCATAGAGGTATTTATATTGGGCCTGTGTTGAAACTTATTTACTGGGTGGAAATCCTTTGTGCTGCATTTCAGTTTCTTTCCTCCTGGCCTACATTTTCCTTCAGGCTCTAGGAGCTTGTTTGTGTCACTGGCCTCAAAGTGGTAGTTGTGGGGTTTGATTAAGGACCCCTGATAACTTCAGTTTAAAGCTCTCATCGCTAATTTGTCAAGCCTTTGGCTGAAGATGCTCTTCCTTTAGAGTTGAACTTGCAAGTTCATACATTGTATATACTCATGAAACTGTTGTTTTCTCATACATATAAAGTTTGATTTATATCATTACATATTTTTAGTCCCACTGTGGTTAGCATGCAAATAAACTCTTAGACCGAGGCACTGAAGATACCAACAGGTATCCAATAATCTTTTTTGTCTCATATGCTTTTTTCAAGGAAAGCTGAGAGCATTATTAGTCCGATCTCTTATCAGCTGCTAACAAGGCCTGACCTTCTGTCAGCTGTGGAAACAGAATTGTAAAGATCTCAACAGGAAGCCTCTGATTCACTATTATGCTTGAAAGCTCACAGGGGAGAAGAGCTGTAAGAGACAGTTTTCTGTCTGTTTGAATGTTTGAAAACTTCAGCGTGTCATAATCAAGACACACAAGTCATCCCTTTCCCCACAGTCAGTAGGCAAATGTCTCCCTTAGCTCCAAGCATGTGGGTAAAATGAGCTCATATTCTGTAGATCAGAAGTGGTTGTGGATTTACTGGTGAAGCAGAACTATAGTAAAGTGACTAGTCTTTTCTTATTAGACTAACCCAGCAGTTTGTATGTGATGCCTGAAATGTGATTAATTATATTTTCAAAGATTCTTCTTTCTTCTGGTTCCCAGAACAACTCTTTGTAGCCTTCCTACTAGAATGAAATGTACTCTTCTGTACCTTTGTCCATACAATTTGCAAGCTACCTAGTCATACGTTCATCAGTAGATAACTGCTCACAAGGCCTTCTCCAAAACCACAGATAAACATAAGTGATTGATAAGACCTTGATTCCTATTTTTTCCATCCCTTGATCAGAAGTGCAGCCTCTCACTCCCTAATACTAAACAAAAAAATCCACAAACCAAACAAATTACACTAACCAAAACCAACCAGCCAATAGAAAACCAACCAAAAAATCCTAACAAACAACACAAGCAAAAAAACCAAACAAACAAACTAAAAATAAAATAAAATTCTAAAACATTAGCAAGGAAATAAAAGCAACATACCAGAGACTATAAAAGGTATTAGGAAAGAATATAGCAAACTGGCAAAAATGAAATCAATATTCATTGACTTGACTAATACAGATAACATGCAGATGCATTTCATAAGAAATGACTGAGTTTAAGAAATAGCAAATGAATTCAAATCACTGGAATCATATACATTAAAAGCTTATCTGAACATCTTTTAAGAGGAGTTCTGTATTTTATAAGGACTTCCCTTAGGAAGTCTGCATTGCTTAAAGCACTACAAAATGTAAGGTCTGACTGCTGAAAGTTCCTCTTCCCCGGGTAAATAGATGAATGCGAATAGTAGAACGGTGATACTGCTGGAAGTATAAGAGAGTAGAGTCTTTTGGATACAGCACAAACAAACACCTATGCTTTCCAACTTTTATGCACACAAGGCATGATGAATATATCTGTTAAATACTACAGAAGACAAATGAACTTGTCAGAAATCAACAGATGCTGTTCTTAATCTACTATGCTTTTAACAGACACATGCCCTGAAGGACATTATTCTGGAAAATGACCACAGGCCTTTGAATACAAAGCAGGTAGGGCTGAAATTTGTATGTATGCCAAAATTATACTTGATAATAAAACCTTCCAAAAACGAGCCAAAATCAGTGAGATGAAAAAGAGAGCTGTTATAATTGTAAAATCCAGGAGAGGTCTCACACTTCACTGTGAACACTTGCATAAGCAGAAACAAAATAAAGGAAATTCAAACTCTCAACATATGTCATATTTAAATAAAATTCTGGGGGTTTTGCACAGTGTAGAAAAAGTAACTTTGCACAGAGGGTTTGCCGAACAGCAGTTTTCCCTTCCAAAGACTCATTATGTCATGCAGGACTTTAATCATTAGCACTACGGAGATATAAAATTGCAGAAACAAAGAGCAGTTACTGATCTGCTATCCTCTGCTTTCTCAGAACGACACTACACTTAGAGTAATACCACTGCATGGCAAGATTTTACTGCAACTCAAAGACAGCGTGACTTTTCTGAATTAAGTTTAGGCAGTATCAGGATATTATAACAAACAGTTTATCAAAGTAATTAACCAAGATCACTTGAATCAACAACTGTAAGTATGTTATCTGATAAATATAATGTCACAAATTACTTCTGGATTTGTAATTTTTTAATATTATTGTTTTTTTCCCCTAGCTGCACTAACTTTTTATTCACACATGTGGTGAGTTAGAAATTCCCCCCAATATTAACTTTACCAGACTAACTCAGTTTGGAAGCAAATGGAGCTATATTTACAAGCAAAACTACAGTCTACAATGGAATGAAATTAGTATATAGAAATATACAGTATTTACAATATTTACAGATATTTACAATTAACAAAAACAGCACAAAACCCTCCTAGCCAAAGCCAGGAAAGCTCTCTCTTTGCCTTCCCTTTTCCCTGTCTTCCGCTGCCCCCCCTGGCCAAAAAGAAGAGAGAAAAGAAGCAGAGATATGTTAGACTTAGCTAAAAATAAAGCAATGCAGCCCAGGATCAGTAAGCCAATTGTTACCGACCCAGCAAAGAAGAGAGCAGAACACCCTGCTAGACTGCTAGAGATTGTTTTGAGAACTAAATCATAAAAAAGTTTTCTCTCCAATTGAATCATTTAGAATAACCATTATTTTTGACTTTTTACACCCAATAGTGATTTATTTACATTCTTACTACTTTCTGCTCAAGATCTGTGAAAAATTTTAAAGGCATAGCCTTAAAACCAGCACATCACATATTTGTAAAAAGGAAAAAAGTAAAACATCTTGACAAACTAAATAAGTTTTGGTAAGCAAAGTGCACTACAATTATACTTTGGTTTATATTCTCACTGTTGTACTATGTTATTTTGAGTTTTAGATTTTAAAATTTGAAAATATAGGTAATATACACTAGTACAAATTACTGCACTACTGTTATTTAGTTATTATTCATCTCATTCAAATACTTCTTGCTTTTGCACTTTACATAACAAAGTGCAGGTTGGGATTTTGCTTTAAAAATACAGTAAAGAACATTAAGAAGAAAAAGAAATCCAAAACAGAGGCAGTGAATATATGATGTCTCTTACACCATCCTTAAGTTAAATTATTTCATACAGAGCCACAATAACCCATGCTTTCATTATGTGAATGCTCAATGGACAATTTCAAGGAGTTTCCTCCTTGGAGATCATATAAAACCTTATCTTAAATAGAGCACATTTGTTTCCAAAATGCAACCTGCCTATACAGTAAAAAACTATTCCATTGCTGACATCAAAAGCATTAATTTGTCAAGACTTTAAGGAAAAAAAAATCTCATTTGTAGCTTTTAATAAAGAAAAATCTTTGTTTAAATTTTAACATCTTTATTAAATAAAGTTTTGGGTTTTTTAAATTATACTCAGGTCTTCGTTCACATGTAGAATAGACAGATCTTTTGGTTTGATTGAAAACAGGGTAACTAAATACATCCATTAAGATCATGATGTCTTATGTCACTCCTGTGGCTGACCATAAATGTTAACAGCCATTAGCACAGCTGCTAGAATCTATCTGCATCAGAAAGCTAACATCTTACCCATATGTGCTCCTCATTTGTTTTATCTTCTTTTTTTTTTTTTTAATTGCCCCATGAAAAGTTTTTTTCCAGTGTTTTTGTTCATTTTGCAGAGGACAGCTCTGCATGACTGTGACCTAGATGTTGAACTTTGCCACACTCTCTACATACTGTAGATGCCTTTGCAACTTTGATAATCTTTCTAAATAAGAGTGTTGATATATATTTTCTGCAGATTTCTTCATCTCTCATTCTTGCATTATTCCTTGCAACCACCTATAGAGAGCAATAATTTAGAATAATTTCCTAGGTGAACTTAAAATTCCCTTAGTATATAAATTCACATTCCAAGGGTCAAAATAAATCCAACAGCCAAAACCTATGGAAAGTAATAATTAAGACTGTCTCTAAGTTAATTTGATTTCCCTGTGTACAAGCTCACTGATATTATTAAAAACATTAATATATATTTACTTTTCCACAGAGTGAAGTGCCCAGATCCTATTAGCATTAAAAGTTTTTACAGCAACTAAAAACTAGGATATATATTTTTAAAATGCCCCTCTCAAAAAATCATTCATATATACCTATACAATTTCAATTCATTTGGCTAACAGGAGAATTTGGATACATTTATTAAGATGGTATATAAAGGACAAGTTTTCAAGTAGCATTTGTAGGTCAGTCATAAACAAAAGTTTCTCTTGGTTTTGTTGCCCAAGGTACAAACCTTAGTGAAAAGATGGTTAGATGGTACATCTGAATTTGATGCTATTAATAGTCTAGTTTTACTCCACATTTTCAAAAAATATAGGTTTGGCTCTCTCATGCTTTAAAGTTTCTCACAGCCGTTTAAATAAAAGCTTATGAAAACTACTGAACACAGAAAAGAGATCGTTCTACATAGAATGAAAATGAACAGGATGTGTATCAGAGCTACAAGAAAAACCTAAAAGAAAACACCATTACTTGACACAAACATCCTAGAATATTAGCAGAATACACTGAATTAGAAATTTTGCAGCAAGGAGAGCAGGAATTTGTCACTTTGCATAAACATATCTGTCTTGTGAGATTTCAGGGAGTCTTTCCATTGCCATTTGTAATTTAAACAGAGTCTAGAGCTGATGTTACCACTCACATGTGTATTATATAAACTGATCCCACAGTTTGCTCTGCTGAAATAAAGCCTATGTAAGATTGTATTTTCCATGATTTTGTGTTTCCATGTTTTATACGTTTTTGACAAGTCTATTTCTATACATTATAAGGTAAAAATAGTGAAAAAATAAAAAAGAAAACAAGAGGAAAGGACAAGTGTGTAGTCTCATGTTCTAAACTCTTCCTACAAAATCATCACGTTTCACATATCTCAAAAACTTTACCTAGAAAACAATACTTCTGCATATGAGAAATGCTGATCTACCAAATTCTGTGTGATGTTCTAGTCCAACACAATTTCTAGACATTGTTCTTAGAAGTTCCTTGACACAGAGAACAAATCTACCAAACAGGCCAAGGTACGTAAATATGTGGGTAATTTCATTTTTGGGTTGCCTCTGCTCTGCTCATTTAATGTGTATATACAGTAGGGCAACTTTCTTCACTGTCTCATACGTACTTATCCCTTCTTTCAAGTGGATGAAAGCCATGCTCTACTATTTTGAGACACAGATAAAACCCAATTTTATTTAATACTGCCCTAATTTACAACCATTATATTTAATATATCATCAATAAAATATTTTTCTCTCATTGTGTCATGCAACAACTCCTAAGTAATAAAAATAAAAGCTGTTTCCTTTAGTCAGGCTGTTTTCTTTTACTCAGGCCGTTTTCTTCATTGCACTAATTTGTGTTTCTTTTTTCTTCCCTTGATATTATTTTTGTGACTTTCATTGTGAATAAGATTTACTGTATTCTAATTTGGCAATTTTTCGTGATTTTACACTGTGTGTGATTATCTGCCAACCCTAGTGAGACAAAATTACCAACAACATTTTTTTTATATTATGCAAGATGGAGCATCAAATCAAAATTACGTTTCAGGTCCATAAACAATGAAACACAAAAAAAAAAATTGTAAATTGCAAAAGGAAACAGCAAATTATGCCTCTGTTTCTGTTTCTATTTGTTCTCCAAAATGCCTTAAAAACATTTGCTTAGTCAGAAGACTTCTGCCTAATCTCAAACCCTGTGAAACCAGAAATTATCCTTCCACTGGTTTCACAGGAATTGAATTCAAAATTATTATGATGACAGTTCCTGAGAATAAAAAGAATGTCTTAAAAAATAACACATATGACAATGTCTATTTACAGGTGATATATGCTGGGAAACAAGACACATTCCAAACTGTTAGGTACTGTGTGCCACCTATGACCACTGCATTTCCTGGACTAGCTCTGCTTCCAACAATACAGCAAATAATGATGTATCCCTCTCTGATTAACACAAACTCATATATTCTGTTTGTTTTATTTCTGTCTGTGATATATACACATATAGACAATCACAATGGGTGGATGAGAAAATTTTAATCATCTTTGTTTCCTATTTTCTGCCACATTCCTTGAAGTTATTAAATAATATAGTAAAAGTGGTAATTTCTTATGCCTATCAAATTAGGATTCACTACATGTTAAAATAGAACAGCATAAGCTTAGTTAACTGCACTATTACAACCCACAGCAAAATGCAAACTTCTCTGTCAGCAGTTAAGATGGGCAGCTTCACAAGTTTAAACATCCAACTGAATCACAGAATTACAGCATCACAGAATTGTTTTGGCTGGACTTTAATATCATCAAGTCAAATCATACATCCTTCAACAACAGAAAAGGTACACTACAAGGCACAGTCTTGCTAGAGTAATACAGGCCAAAGAACCAATAAAGCGCTGTTTTTATGATGAGCTGACATGCTTTACATTGATTCTTTCTATCCAGTTAACACTGTCATCTATAAAGCTTTATTTTAGACCCATCAGCATACAACCTAAACTAAATTATTCTGGATTGCCTTTCTTGACATGTTTTCCTGCTAACCGGTTTTATCCTGGGTACCAATTTAAGATATGTTTCATTTATCCATGAAGTTTGAAAAGCATGTTTACTCAAGGAAGCACTATTACTGAACAGAGAAAAAATAAAATAGCTAGAAGTAGTTATTTCATAAACTAGCAAGTTACTTTTTCTGCATTAGTATCCAGACATAATCACACACCAGGGAGCACAAAATGACAAATACTCAGAAATCAAAGCAGATTTTTGTTGTTTGAGGAAGCAGCCACACCAACTCTATGTCAGCATGGGCAGCTTCAGATCTTCAGTTTTCTGTGGGTAGCATTCATGGCCTTCCCATAAAGTAAAAGATGATTCTGCACAAGAACACTTCTGAAGAAAAATTATAGCTCTTTTCAATGACAGCAACATGTACATATATGTATGTTTTCACCTCACCAAGTGAGGTGAACTAAAAGATGCTCTGCTATAGTAAGTTTGAAAATATCAACATGAGTTTGCATGAGTTTTAAAAGCACTTTTCCAACATCTGCAGTGATAACTTGTGAGAGTGCAAAGAGTTCAAAAGAACATGACAGTTATAATGTAAATCTTGTTAACAACCCCAAGTGTTTTTCAATGCTGCTTTTTTTCTCGTTTTAACTGATTAATATAATAAGATTAAAATAAAGCATTTTATTTCTGCCCATGTTTAGTTGGAAGTCTGCAGTTTGCTTTTCAATATTGAGGAAATGAGACTGAAACCTTGGCTGTTTTTAGACCAACCATGGTATTGGTCAGCCCCACATACATGGGAATGGTCTCACCGTCTCTCCATGTCTCACATTTCTCAGTTTCAAATTTATAAAAATACTGTTACATATAAACTATAAACATAAATACAGTTAACCAGAGGCAAAGGAAAGCAGAAATAATGGTTTCTACTGAAGAGAGATAATTTGTGGTCTGAAGACTGTGGTTGTGTCAAATTACTCAGCTCTTTCCAAGTACAGATGCACTGTAAGCTTTCCTTTCATCTGGTTGTAGACACTGCTGACATAAACCATCTGTGCACTCAAAATCAGAATCGACTGAAAAAAACCACAAAAGAAACAAAGTAAAACTAATGTACACTGGTAGGCAATTTTCAAACTATGAAATGTTAAACCTACATAAATATCTTGCATGCAGAGGTAATGACAGCTTCTGAGGTAATAAGGTTTCCCACAACTGGGAATTTAGGAGACAGAGCTATGTGTGAAGACACCTGAGCAATACCCATGATGATATATAAGCAGGCCACAGAAATGTACACAAAAACACAGGAAAGTTTTAGACAGGAGAGAAACTTTTATCTTCTCCAAAAATACATTTTAAATTCTTGCACCAAGTACTTTCATCTCCTGTGAGAAACCACAGGCATAAGGAATAGCAGAAATCTATCCACAGAGGTTCCAAATAGTTTTCAAAAGTAGTAAAAGATTTTCACTGTCAAAATTTTCCTAGTTTTACAGGCACTATTAGATATTCATGAAGATCTGAAAGTTTAGTAATTGTGTCAACACAGTGTCTTCAGAAATTAATTAAAATTGATTTCTTTTATGCTGCAAGTGACATGGCACTGTAAAGTGGCAGATGGCACAGAAATTCTCCCATGCCGTCTGAATGGCATTGCAGAATGGCCCTGATCCCAGAGCTGGAGTACAACTCTTTGTTCTTCTTTGAGGTCCCTGTGGCCTCACATTCGAGGGTCACAGCAGGCATGTAGCATCCCAGTTTTGCACTGCAAAGCCCAAAGCCATATCCTTGCTCTGCAGCAGCAAGGTAGGCACACAGTACCAGGGATTTTGACACCCATCCCCCCCAACCCTGCCCCTTGCAATGAAGGGCAAGGCAGGAGATGCAAGAATGGTTGCAGCTGAGCAGAGGGAACAATCAGAACAATGTTCCCTGTGCCAAGTCTTGGGCATACAGCTAGGGCTAGACTTAATCAATAGTGAAGCACTTCTTTAAATTTCCTTGTAACAGAGTGGTTATCTTCTGAATCAGGCTCTTATCTTTATGCTTGACTTAAACATTTGTTTCTCATACATTTTAATGACTATATAGACTTAACATGTGATATGATGATTAAGGAAGAAAAAAAAAAAAACCTTTCTCAGTATCTTCAGTGACTACTGAAAATACAGCTAAACATATTTTATCACCCATAAAGATACAGCCCATGCTTATACCTTTACTTGCAGAGCTCACAAAGTCCAGTAGTTTTTCTGTTAAATCAATAATGATAGCAGTTGAGGTAGCATACTGGAGTAGCATACACTGTATGCTAGGGAGAGATTGTTTTAATTTTTCAAGTCTGTAAAAGACTAAAGAAGAAAGGTTCATTGCATCACTGCATTCAAGACTAGGTGGAAGAAAAGGGGTTGATTGCATCTCCACCTTCGTTATTTTTTGGTTACTCTGACTACACTGATGGTGGAGGACTTGGGTTTGGATGACTTCTTAAGAAGTCTTAAGTCTTAAGTCTTGCTTAAGCAAGAGTTTCACAAAGATTCAGTTTTATCTTGCAGTTGCATCTCCACCCCAAAACCCACAGTCCTACTCCACACAGTACTTTCCTGAAAATTTTAGAAGAATACAAACAGTCTGGGAAAAGATAGAAGCACACAAGTGGTTCTAGCTTATCCATCTATCTGGTCTGAAGAGTCAGTATCAGCGATATCATCTGCAGTCATGAGCAGGAGGCTGGGAAGCATGTGGATAATCACTTGTTGGACATGCAGCGCCATGTGTAAGACTGGTATTACAGATAAGAAACTTGGAATTCTTCAATAAATCAGAGTTTTAGAATCACAATGCTTTTATCAGCTGATAGAATTCATAATTTTCTTTCCCTTCTTAATAGGGCAGTAAAAGTCTCCTATAACAACAACCATATATTCCTTCCTCCCTTCCCAGCAACACAGTCTAGCTAGAATTTCACAGAATAATGTTAGGTAGAAGGAGATATAGGTTGAAATGACTGTTGAGAGATATTTTCTGGTTCTCTCCCTTCACCATTTTTTTTTACTTTTACACTGGAACATCTGGAGGAAGCACTTAGATACTGCACCTCCATCACCTCTACTTGTCTAGGAAAGAGGAGTACAAATTTCTGCCTAAGTGGTTTGGGGAGTTTTTGTGTGTTTGTTGGGGGAGTGGGGTTTAGTTTTGGTTTGGTTTTCTTGGGTTGTTTTTTTGTTGTTGTTTTTTTCTTTTGTAAGTACTGTGCATTTTTCTTTGAATTTTTTTTTTCTGTTTGTTTGTATTTGGTTTTGGTTTTGGTTTTGGTTTAAACAGTGCTTCAAGATTTAAACATAGTTTTTATTTTAATAACCATTGCTGTTTGCACGCATCGCACTGGAAGGGATGAAAGATCTTAGCTATGCCAATCATTAGTAAGAAAACAAGAAAATGACCATAGGCAATAATGACTCTGTAATTATGCAAGTATTAAGTAAATTCTTTTTCCCTCAAACTTTCCATTACACATTTTAAAGAATGAATGGTGAAAGAACGGTTTCCAGGCAGGAAAAAAAAAATGGTTAGGTATGGTGCTATCACAGTTGCTTTTGAAAAAATATCCCTGGAATCAAAAACACTGACTTTCAAAGCTATAATACAGAATTTTTTTTTTTTAATTTTAAAAATTGAAATGGGAAAAGTACTGATTTACCTAATTATACTCTTCTATAGACAAAGAATGATTGAATGACACAATCAATAAGAGGCAATTAAAAGTTAAAATTTTGGGGTCTGAAGACCTTTACAGAATAAAACACACAAAAAGTTATTACTTCAGTATACACTTGAATCGTAGAGAATTAAAAGCTATTTGCTTTCAATAACTAAATCATATACTGATAGAAGAAAGCAATACTTAAGCTTAAATGTGCAGAAACAATAATTTGAGTATAACTGCAATGATTCTAAGTTCAGTTATATTAATGTTAATGCAAATGGTGATTGAAAAAAAGTCACTTCTTATGTGCACTGTGCCACTACTTCTGTTTCATCTTTCAAAAGTATCAGTTTGTATGCTTTTCATAGTGAAGGAAAGAATCACAAATTAAAAAAAAAAATAATTAAAATATTAGTTCAATCACACCAAATGGAATGACTAAAAAAAAAAAAAAAATAAAAAAATTGTCCTCCTGTAGCACAATTCATAAGACTGAATATAAGAGACACAATTTTCTTGAATATTACTTTCTCAGTATTCAGAATTTGGTTTTGGTCTGGATTGAAATAAAAACAGAATTATATCATCATAACATTAGAAAATGGTGATTTGGGGATCCAAAGATTTTTCATTTGGAAAAGTTGAGAATATAGAGAAGGTCATTTTTGCATTCTAGCTGGCTAAACCTGCAAATGAAAGGACTTCAGCCATGATGCTGAAAAGTCCCTTAGCTCCCAGCCCGGAGAACATATTTTGACTTCAGACGTTTCAGTCTGAGGAAATTCTGACCAACTGGTGACACTATTATTCCATTCTAATTATTTAAAATAAATTGCTGCTTAATTAGATGTACCCATATAAAATTTTTTGTTTATGAAATATTATTTCACCCAATTTTTTTTTTCATCTAAGCAACATAAATACAAGATTTTGAGATCTCGACCTTCAATAATCTGGGAATCCTTGTATGTGTTTTCTACTGAAGGAATTGCCTTTTAACCTGAAGTAGTATTTAAACACAAATCCTCACACTTAACAGATTTTTAATCTAAATGTTACGTTACATTGTTCAGCCTCTTCTGAACTGAGCTTGAGTAAATGTAATATCCTAGCATAAAGTGGGTCAAGAGGAAGAGGAAGAAGGAAGAATCCTTATCACCAGAACTACCAATATTTGTTTCCATACAGATTTATTTTGCAGCTATTGGTCTTTTCTGAATTATAGTGCTATAGTTTAAACTTATTAGTGCCTAGCAAATCACAGGAGATGTTTTGCATGAAATTTTGCAGAAAAGTTTATGATTCATTAAGCTCTAGAGTATCTAAGGAGGTAAGGTCACAGCATTAATAGATGAGGGTTGAGAAACTGATATGATTTACCACGCTCTGAGCAAAGCATTCAACACTGTCCTGCACAACACCCTGGTCTCCAAGCTGGTAAAGTCTAGGTTTGATGGATGGACCATTCAGTGCATAAAGAACTGGCTTGATGGCCGCACCCAAAGAGTGGCTGTCAATGGCTCCATGTCCAAGTGGAGGCCAGTGACAAGTGGAGTCCCTCAGGGATCAGTCCTGGGACCAGTCTTGTTCAACATCTTTGTTGGTGACATGGACAGTGGCATTGAGTGCACCCTCAGCAAGTTTGCTGATGACATCAAGCTCTGTGGTGCAGCAGACATGCAGGAGGGAAGGGATCCATCCAGAGCGACCTGGACAGGCTGGAGAGGTGGCCCAATGACAGCCTTATGGGGTTCAACAAGACGAAATGCAAGGTCTTGCATCTGGGTCAGGGCAATCCCAATCACCGATATAGGCTGGGCAGTGACTGGCTTGAGAGCAGCCCTGAAGAAAAGGACTTTGGGGTACTGGTGGATGAGAAGCTCAACATGAGCCACCAGTATGCACTTGCAGCCCAGAAAGCAAATCACATCCTAGGCTGCATCAAGAGAAGCATAGCCAGCAGGTCAAGGGAGGTGATTCTCCCCCTCTACTCCACTCTGGTGAGACCCCACCTGGAGTACTGCATCCAGTTCTGGAGCCCCTATTACAAGAAGGATCTGGACATGCTGGAATGTGTCTGGAGAAGGGCCATGAGGATGATCAGAGGGCTGCAGCACCTCTCCCATGACGACAGACTGAAAGAGTTGGGGCTATTCAGTCTGGAGAAGAGAAGTCTCCCAGGAGACCTTATTGTGGACTTCCAGTATCTGAAGGGGACTACAAGAAAGCTGGTGAGGGACTTTTTAGGGTGTCAGGTAATGATAGGATAGGAGGAATGGGGAAAAAATAGAAATGGGTATATTCAAATTAGATGTTAAGAAGTTTTTCACCAAGAGGGTGGTGAGACACTTGAACAGGTTGCCCAGGGAGGTGGTAGAAAACCATCCCTGGAGGTTAAGGCCAGGCTGGATGTGGCTCTGGGCAACCTGATCTAGTGTAAGGCATCCCTGCCTATGGCAGGGGGGTTGGAACTAGATGATCTTTGAAGTGCCTTCCGACCCTAACAATTCTATGATTCTAAATAGAAAAAAAAAGTGGTTTCTTTCTGATGCCTCAGAAGACGATCTCCTTTTTCATCTTTTTCTGCTGTGTTTATAACATCACCCTGTGTATATATATCCTTTGATGTCATTTAGTAAAATGATAAATTAATGGGAATTTAATCCACACTAGGTTAAAATAACCCTATTTTGCTCAAACATTAACTGCAGGACACTGGCAGATTAAGAAAGTGATTCCCTAGCTTTACTCTTGTAGAAATAAGCAGAATGAAGGTGTATTTTCTAGCATCTATGTAGCTTTTGTTCAATTTTTATAGTAGTGGCTCTTCACAATATCATCAAATCTCCTGTTGTGGAAGGTTTTAAATGTGTTTTGGTAAATCTGGATAATCCTAATTTTGATTTCCATTTTTTTCTTGCCATGAATCCAACTTTTATGCCTGTTTTTTTTTATTACTGTAGTATACTGGGCAAAGGCATTCTACATTAAAAAAACCTGATATACAAAACAATATAAAATCTTCAATTATTGGGACAATTAGGATGAAAATCAATTGCTCTGTGTTGGAAGAACACAACTTAAAAGTTTCTGTAGGAGCAAGACACTACTGATGCAATTTCTTTCAAATTGTTCTGAAAACCAGATGGTTTAACTGAAGTTTCTGTGATGTTTACACAAGGAATTAATCAGCACAGATAGGGAGCTTCTCTAAATGCTGGCCTCTAAAGAACTCCAAATAGAGTAGGTGATATGTAGAAAGATTATATATTTTTTTCAATTGTTAAAAATAGTAGCACAATACAATAGACATTTTAAATGTCCTCTATATGAACAAGAAATTAACTAGGAAAATTGAACAATCTGAGCTCCACACTGATGCAAGTCTTTTTTTTTTTTTTTTTTTTTGAAGTGTTTTTTTTTTGAAGTCTTTTTTATTGAAGTGAAATTAGCTCTGTTTTTCTGAAGGGTTGTTTGTTTTGGGGGTTTTGGTTTGGTTTTTTGGTGGTTGGAGTTTTTTGTTGTTATTGTTGGTTGTTTGGGGTTTTTTGGTTGGTTTGGGATTGGTTTGGTTTTGTTTGTGGGAGTTTGTTGTTCTTGGTGTTTTGGGGGTTTTGTTTGGGTTTTTTGTTGCTGTTTTTGTTTGTTTGACTAGATTTCCCTCATTTAATCAATTTCTCTCTTACACTCCACCCTGATTCAGGCAACAACCAGGCTCAAAGCAGGTTTAACACAGCAAATCATCTAGATCTTTGGATGGCAAGTATTATGACCTCTCAGTGAGCTAGTCTTATAGCAGACTGTTCATTGGTGGGTTTATTATCAAAACCAAAGGTATAGCCACAGCAAATGTATTTACATGCTGCACGTTTCCAGAGAAATTAACCTTCAAGCTATTTTCAACACTTCCCCCAGATGCATGTTAAAAATGTTACAAAGCAAAACAAACTTTCTTATTATGAGGCAAGGAATGGTTAATTTTTTTTTTCCTCTTCCAAGACTACAACTGTATCAACGAATGATAAATGCAATATGGTGGCGACGTCATTGTCTGAGTTCTTCATGGGGATGTAATTTAGCATCAGTAATTTCAGTTAGTATGAAATGACTAGGCCACTTTACTGTGCTGAAGAATGTTAACATATAAAAAATTTAACCTTAGTATTATTTTCTTTTCAATGTTGTGATGATGACACCTCATTTCAATCTTCTGCTTCTTCTTCCAGACAGTAGCAAATACTTAAGAAAAAAAAAATCAATTTCAAAAGCAATGAAACAAAGTAATGATAATGGACAGAGAGAGTGCTTTTTGCTTCTGTTTAGTGAGTTGCAAGCAGCTGGTGTATAGTGACGTTATTGAAAACTACAGCACTGAGGCATCTCAGTCGTTCTCAATCTCATTTCCTTTATATACATCGTTCTCCCTTACACAAGAAATGTATAGGCAAAATGGTAGTAGAATTATTTCTTTGCTACAGAACAACCTTGTATTCACAAAATCTTCCTGATGAGACAGTTAGATTGTCTTTATAGGAAGATGAAAAAGTAATGTAGCATAGATCCTTCCCTGCATGACAACAGCTCTGTCTATGCATGAGTGAGAGAAAACATTTATGAATAGACCTACAGGGACAAACGGCTCCCACTCTGGGACTTATGAAATAAATTCTAGCAGTAGATCCAAATGGGAAAAGTCACTATTTCAGTCTCTGAATTCATGTGAAAGACTACTGCCTCTTCTGAAAACCTCAAGAATTTGGTATCAGAGATAGTGCAACTCATATGTGAAGTTCTGTACATTTCTCCCTTTGCCTGTCCAGAAGCTTTTGAAATGGCCGTGAATGTTAATTACTCATAAAAAATACAATCACAAATGTCAGCTGTTAAAATATTTTTCATTAGGTATTTCATGTCCTCTACCAGAGGTGCACAACAGGAAAACCATATTTTTAAATGACAAGGCAAAAGTTTATCAGCTCATGAAATAGTTTTGCAAGACAGTTTTTTCCCTTTCCTGTACAACAAACTCTTAAGAAAAGGAGGACTCCCTGAATATCTAAACTGCAGCAGATTTTCTGGTCAGTTAATCTTGCTTTCAGCCTACAAGACACCAGTGTTTTCAGTTCTGAAACTGGGATTTGAGAAGGACAGAGTAACTGACAGAACTTCAGCCTAAAGAAAACTTCTCTGGTGCTTTTTTGCAACAGTGTTGCTTGTTGCTACCTACAGTTTGTCTCCAGGATTTTTAGGCTGTAGGTTCAGCTTTTGGAGTTCATTTCTGTTAATGCAAGTCTATCCAGGAAACCTCCACTTATTACTTTATGCAGTATTCAAGGTTCATCAGTTTAATAACCCTCAGCATATCCTTTCACCAGCTCTTCTTCTGCAGAGTTGTAAATTAAAGTAATGAATGACCAAAGGAAGCACATTTACACATATCTTAGTATTAAGAGGCACAAGGCAACATCACATTGGAGTTTGAAAATAAGCAGTCAATATATCTTGTTTTGACAAGAAGAAACAATTTTGTAATGGGGTAACAATCATGGTAATCAGTGGAATTCAGTGGTGTTTTGCTTTTCATTTTATGATAGTCTTCTGAAAGGCCGAAGTACAGCAGATTGTCATGAAAGAGTTATCTGCATATTATTGAAAAGTAGATGGCTGATATGAAGAAGAAATGTATCAAAGAACTCTTGACTTATTAGTTACCCAGACTATGTAGATCTAAGGGAAAAACTGTTCCATAGGAATGAAACTCGTTCAAACACCAAGCACATGAAACACTAGAATAAAAGTAGTTTAGTCCAATTTATTTGTGCTATGAAAAGATTCTGAGCAACATACTATAGCAGTGTTACAAAACTATATGAGTACTTTTAATCATAGCATGTGTGATTGCATCTATGCCAGAGAGACACCTGATATATAAAGAAGTTTTTCCAAGTATTATCCACTTCATACAGCTCAAATTTTGTCCCTGCACACAGAGGCACATGTATCTGCTTCTCAATGGTTATGTTTACAAAAATTCTAGAAGATTCTGAGTGGAGAACGTTATTCAGTAGCCACAACAGAATCCCACTGTTTCATGAACTTCTTGTATAATGGCTTTAGTCTAATTTATGCAGTGCAGAACAGAGTTGGAACATGAATATGTTCATGCAAGTAGCTTCATTGTCTAACTCCAAAAAATTGGAGGTACCTAATGTCCTGTGTCTAAGTCTGTCCATATCTATCCCTACAGCTTGCACAACTACTTTGCTGAGGGAAGGCAATGCTGGGCCACTTCCATCAAACCACCTCCAGTGGGATTCCAGACTACTAAAAGCAAAAGTTCTTAACCCACAATAAACAAGAAAAACACTATAAATGAAAAGGGTCATTAATCTTACTCTTCTGGTCTTAAGAATATGCTCTTCCCTATGCCTGGAGAAGTGTGCTAGACTAGAAGGGTCTTTCCTCTAGAACAACTCAGACAGTCTTATGTTCTTAAACACCTCAAAGGCTAAACTCAGTTGCCTAGATTGCCAGTATCTCTGGAAGACCAACTTTCTATCAGCTTTAATGGATATGAAAATTGCCTTGTGTGGGAGAAGTAATATTGCACTTTCTTCTTTGAGCCCTCTTCCTTGAGTTAGCACTCTGCTCATATGTATCTACATTTGTAGAATTGTAGAATCATAAAATCATAGAACTGCTTCATTTGAAAAAGACCTCTAAGTTCATCAAGTCCAGGCATCGACCTAAAACCGCCATGGACATTAAACAATGTCCTGATATGCTATGTCCACATCTTTCTTGGACACCTCCAGTGACAATGACTGTACCATCTCTGTGGGCAGCCTTTTCAAATGCCTGACCATCCTTTCTGAGAAGAAATTTTTTCTAATATCCAACCTAATCCTCCTCAAAACAAGCTGAGGACATTTCCTCTCCTCCTGTCACTTGCTACTTAGAAGAAACTGATCCCTGCCTCACCACAGTCTCCTTCATGGTAGTTGCAGAGAGCAATGAGGGTTCCCCTCAGCCTACTCTTCTTCAGACTTAACGACCCCAGTTTCCTCAGCCACTCAGCAGACTTGTTATCCAGAATCTTTAGCAGCTTCGTTGCCCTTCTATCCACAAGCTCCAGCAACTCAATGTCCTTCTTGTAGTGTGGGGCCCAAAACTCACCACAGTATGGGGCAGCTCCACCAGTGCTGAGTACAGGAGCACAATCACTTACTGGTTCCTACTGGCCACACTATTCCTGGTACAAGCCCATATCATACCATTTGTGGCAAAAACTGGGAGAACACAATACTGATGGGATAAAGATACACTGTTCCAGCTAATGAAGTTGTTCAGTTTCTTTTAACTGAAGTCTTATGCTTGAAGATAGTTTAAAATAGAAAACAAAACAAAACAAAACAAAACAAACCCACAGAAAAATCAGAGAATCAGAGAATGGTTTTGGTTGGAAAAGACCTTTGAGATCATTCAGCCCAACCATTCATAATATTATAGAATCATAGAATTGTTAGGGTTGGAAGGCACCTCAATGACTATCCCGTTCCATCCTCCCTGCCATGGGCAGGGACACCTCACACTAGATCAGATTGCTCAGAGCCACATCCAGCGTGGCCTTAAAAACTTCCGGGAACGGGACTTCCACCACCTCCCCGGGCAGCCTGTTCCAGTTTCTCACCATCCTCATGGTGAAGAATTTCTTACTAGTGTCCAATCTGAATCTACCCATTTCTAGTTTTCCTCCATTCCCCTCCAGTCCTAACCTATCCAACATCCTATAAAGTCCCTCCCCAGCTTTCTTGCAGTCCCCTTCAGATACTGGAAGGCCACAGTAAGATCTCCTCACAGCCTTCTCCTCTTCAGACTGAAAAACCCCAACTCTCTCACTCTGTCCTCACAGGAGAGGAGCTCCAGCCCTCTGATTATCAATAATACACAATATTTTTAAAATTATTAAATACATTGTTTTTTGTAGATTATTTCTGTTCATGGATAGAAGACAACTCAGTATCTACATATCAAAAAGGGAAAATTAGTTATTCAAACAGCAAAACATGGAAATCAAAGAAATGACCAAAGTTAACTTCACAAATGGTAAAGTAGGCTTGAATAAAGGAAGCAAGGTCAGGTAAAGCACTAGTCGTGTCTATGGCAATAATAAATAAATCATTTAACCCTAGAGGAAAGACTAGTATGGAGAAGACAATTCCCTTAGTTTTCTCCAAGACCAAACCTCACTTTGACACCTATGCAACAGGAGCATTTCTAGTGGTTTGATATATTACCTGCAACATTATTTTGCACACGTCAAGGTTAGCACTGGGCCAGCCACTTAAGGAGTGATAAATGTTCTCAACCCCTCCTACTTCCCAAGGGGAAAGGAGAGAGACTTATTGATTAGAAAATAAAACTAAAAGTATTTTATTTATGTTTAATATTAAAAGAATAACAATACAATTAAACATACGAAAACATATCCTGATAGCAGTCACTTCACTGTCACTGCTGATTTTGTGCCCAGGCACCAGAGAATTCTCAGACTGGACTCAGTAGCAGATGAGAACTGGATTCCAGAGGCAGATTACACAGTGTGACAATGTACCACGAAGTTTAATGAAGGGAAAAGACAGGCTTTTAGAAGTACTCTTCTTTCTTTCAATTTCAGTTATTTTTCAACATTGTTGGGTAATTTCACAGAAGAGAATGCATAAGATTCAGAGCTTTGTGAACACCATCACTATATGTAACTCTTTCATTGTAACTCTTTCAGCCACTCCCTAGCAGCCTAATTCATATCGATAAATTTAGGATATATGAAGTAAAGCAACTATTTTCAGGAATTCCTAAGTAGATTTGGATCTCAAATCTCATTTTTAAAAGTTGGTTTGTACTTAAAACCTTCCATCTCATGGAAAATATTTTTATAGTTGGTTGTTAATTAAACAGAAACAAATCACTTAAATGGATCACACCTGTTTCTTCATCTGGGTCCACCATGTCCTGCCATCTCAGGCAAGACAAAATCCAAAGTTTTTCTACATGTATCTTCTGTTCAGATTTGTTTCAAATACATCAAACAGAAACTTATTTCAAAGTAATTTGATAAATTTTAGCTATAATTGGGCAAATTATTCTCCATATGTAATTCTCTGAATACTACACTACCTGAATAATGGATTTACAATAAAATAACAAAAAAAGGCATCTGTTGTTTTAAGCAGCTGAAACAAACTTGGGGTGTTTATCAGAAGGGTCAGTTGGAACCTTTTTTAGATTCCCAGTGCCAAGATTGGCCACCAGCCCCCCCAAAGGCTTTCATTAATTATCAGAACATCTGTGCTGGCCTTGCTCAAACTGCCTCCCAACCTTTTATTGACATGTATCTTTAGCCTTTGCTCTGCTGTTTAGTAATGTGCAATATCATTAAAGAATGCTCTGTTTCACGTATTTTGCAGTGCAGCAGGAATGTAGAGCAACGTGTAAAACAAGAGCAGGGACATTTTAATTCATTCCGGCAGTAGTCTACTTCCCTGTGTTGCCTTTGACTTTCTAGGATTTTAGTAGAACTTTAAATAGTATGTATTAAGCATATGAGATACACAAAGGAACTTCTAGTAACATATGGCAATTACTTGCAGCATTGAACATGGTATTGTTTATGTGTGATATTTAGCCTTAAGACACTCATGTACTAGGTACTGCTCAGGACTGAGTTTGCACTGCACAAAAATACAAAATCAAGAACTGTAATAGATTTCAACTCTTGCAATGTTACCAAGTAATATTTCAAAGGCATTTTTTTCTTATTAATTTTCTTTTTTATTTGCTTTTCCTTTTTCTTCTTCTTTTCTTCTTTTTTTTTCTTTTTTTTTCTTTTTCTTCTTCTTTTCTTCTTTTTTCTTTTTTTTCCCCTTTTTATTTCTTTTTCTTCTTTTTCTATTTTTTCTTTCTGCAGTAGTCATGAACAATCCTATGACACCAAGGTGTGTATGGAGGGAAAAGTCTGCCTGTTTGCTCTGAAGGAGTATGTAATCTGGTGAGTAAGGAAGAGCAAGAATGTGGATGCAAAGAGCCTCCTGCATTTTAGCAATACAGTTTCATGAAATCTTTTCTGACTATATACAAAATGAATTCAGGTTGAATATTTTGGTAAGAAATTGTACTGAAGTCTACAAGGAAATAAGCAACATAAAATCATAGAATAGTTTCAGTTAGAAAAGACACCTGAAGGTCATCAAGTTCAACCATTGATGTAACACTACCAGTTCTTATAATTTTTAATGAGTTACTTTTTATGTGATTAGTATTAAAATGATACCTTTTGGATCAAGTTGCACTTTTTTGCATTTTTAACAGAGAGGTAGAGTTCTATTATACAGAAGACAGGCAGGTAAAAATTCAAGAGTTTTTCCGTAAGTGTCTGATTCCTCAGTGATTTGCATCATTAGCCAATTGCATACTGCCAAAGTGATTGAAAAATATACCAAAGAATATTAGTTGGTCATAACTAGCTCTGAGTTTAAAGTAAAACTCTTCTTTCTAGGAAGAAAAAGTGCCTTTTAAATCTCAAAAATATAAGTTTACATTTGTTAGCACTTAGAAACATGCTTCGATTACTTATAACAGTTTAAGCATTTAATTTTCTGATTAAAACCTCTACCTGTTCTATTTTAAAATAATTTCTTTGGTGACTTTCTTTATACAATAGCTACGAAACACATCAACAACATATAACTAAGTTGCCAATTCAGTTATCGTGCCAGCTGTAAATTGGTACAAGAGCTAATTTCTCCATCTCTGCCTTCAAATCTACCGTAATTTTGATGCTACTGTAATTTTGATGCTGCTGCTGTTGCCATTGTCTAGTTATACAAATAGTTTGCAAATGAGGTAAAATGAGAACATTTTAAATACTTCTGAGTTGTGTCTATTAACCTGTTCATTAAGGAATAAACAGAAGAGAGAAAAAAAATACATAAAAGTTACCCAAATATTAGTATCTTTTGCACTTCAGGCCAAAACAGAATGACAACACCTTAAGGATAACAATTCCTAAATTCCTGTCCAGGAAATCATGACTCAAGTGTTTAAAAAAAAAAAAAACAAACCAAAAAACACAGCAACAAAGCTACTGCGATACAGAGACGGGACAAAAGCTTGATGCAAGCAAGGTGTCAGTTTATTGTACAAAGCTTTTTCTTTATATAGGTTAACATAATATCAGAAGGCAGCTTGTAATTGGTCATTAGTATGTCCAAGCTACAGTTGTAAATTCATGATTGGATACAGAGAGAAAGTATCACATGAACGCATATATTTTCCAAGGCTTAAACAAGCATCAGGCAAGAGATAAAGGATTCCATAATTCTACATTCCACTGTCCTAGCTTTTGCTTTGTTCTCTTTATCAGGTAACTGCATAATCCCCACAGGTCACTGTGACCATTGGGAGTCACCTATCTGTGTTTTTCTTTCTACACAGCTGCATTCTGTTCCCAGGGTTTACAGCCCATCAGAGACACAAGGTCACCTTCTATCAGTAAACCAATGTCTGGAGTTCTGGTCCCTAAATCAATTCCTTCACAAAACCACAAAACAAAACCATCCAACCTAAAAAAAAAAAAAAACAAAAAAACCAAAACCACCAAAACAAAAAAACAAACCAAGATTTTTTTGGAACTCCAGCAGATTACGCTCTTAGTAGCATCACCATCATCAGCATGTGCTCTTATGTTGTTAAAAGAACACATCAGAAAGAAAATCAGTATCATTTACCTGGATAGCAAAACTGAATATCTTCTGTAGTTATGTTCTTTTTTTTATATACAACAGTATATTATATTTTTTAAAAAATTCAACTGCTAGACTTTTTAACTTACATTCATTGTTCTCAGACAGAGCAATGTAAGTTCACCAAAAATGTGTTAATTTTTAAAATACATCCTCTCTTACTCACCTTTGTGTAGCCCTTACATATTAACATTTATTGAGTTTTCCTAATTTGCTCTTTCTCTTTGCAAGGTCTTCATCTAACAACTTTGATGCTGTAACCTATATTCTCTGTATTCCATATCAGATGTGTACAACTCTTACCTACCCATAATAATGATGGTCTTCATGCTTGTTCTCTTCTTACTGTGAATTTAGAATTAATTAGTTGGCTCAGCCTGTAAATGTTGTATTTCTGATTTCCTTTCTCCAGCCTGTATGTTTCTTAGAATTTAAGATACTCAGGTTGGGTGTTTTAGAAAACCAAAAGGAAGAACTTCCACTGAATAGTTTTTTAATCTATTTGTTTTTTTAAGAAAAATGTAATAATCAAGCTAGTCTCGTCAATCAAAGCTCTTTATCTTGTTTGTATAATGTGTGGAACAGTTTAAAAACATAACATCACCTAACCGCGTAACAGAACATCATGTAACTCTGCTCCCTTATGATTTCTTGGTGTGCCGATGGCAGCACCCATCATTTATAGCTTTTAGCAGTTGTTGTTCATTGCGTGGTCAAACTTTTTAGTAATTCATTTATCTTAAATTTAAAACTGTCAGAGTTCCTGCAAGCCAGCTGTGAGTTCACGTGTGAGAAGATGAATGAAGCATTCTGAAGCAGGAAGCAAATAATAATGCTGCAAAATATCGCTGCATACAATTGCTAATTGTTTCCTGATGATTTTGACAGCTGCAAGATTTAAGACACTAGATCCTAGTTGGTTATTTTCTAGATTTATTACTCATTCCATTTGTTCAATGAACTTTAAGCCTTTTTATCTGTGAAAAATGTTAATCTGAATGCTATTGTTCCAATTATTATATTAAACATATATAGAATTAAACACAGTTTATTTATGGTCATGCTAAATTAGAGAAATCTGCGTGCCAGTCCCTGAGACGTTTGTGTAAATGGAGGCAAAAACACATTCCTAAAAATGCACAGAAGCATTTACCAGGAAAAGATTAGTGTTCATCTACACCGTGCTGGATCCAATTTTAGTTTTGTGAAGATGATTATTTTCCATACCCATTAGAGTAAGAGAGCAAACTGCATGCATGTAATTAGTTTTATCAGCTGCCCTGAATCTTTTTCTTTGATTCTGCTGGAGTACAATTCTTACGCTCACTAATGTCTAATTCAGTATTTAACTGCTACTTCTAATTTTTTCTTGCTTAGAAAAATCACTACTGGAAGTTCCAAAAAGGTACACTACAAAATTGCATATAAATGGATATTTTCACAAATTATTGCTTGGAAGATTCTTTGCTTATTTACTGTGACTCGTCAAGATGCTGAAGACACTATAAGATATAAGAAGTTCCACAGAAACATGAGGAAAATTTTTTTCACTGTGTGGGTGACAGAACACTGGAACAGGCTGCCCAGGACAGTTTGCCCAGGACAGTTGTGGAGCCTCCTTGTCTGAAGATATTCAAAATCCACCTGGATTCATTCCAGTATGATCTGGTAAAGGTGATCCTGCTATGAGAGGGGTGTTGGACTTTCAAGATCCCTTCCACCACCTAACATTCTGTGATTCTGTGATCATTCAAATGAAGTGTAAGTAAGCCATGGTCAGAGAAATCAACAGAGTGAGCACTATGTGTCAAAAACCTGACTGGCAATGATTCAACATTTACATGCTCTGCATCTCTATTCTGTCATTGAGAACATCTAAGAATCCTTATCTCAGATGCTTCTGAAACTACCCAGCTCTCTTAAAATCTTCTATTGTAATAAACTAGAAGCAAATCATTAGAGATCTCACAAATCATCATGTATGATGATCATCATGTATGATGATCATCATGTATGGCAAACCCTGCTCAAAGTTCACACTGGGATGGAATATGATTGTTCTCATCTATTAATTTTGACGGTTTTAATATTTAACACTCATCCATAATATAACAGCATAAAAGTGTCTATTTAGGTGCCTACAATATTATTAAACTAGCTGTCTAGCCATGACAAAATTGAATTCCAAATACTGACCTTCTCTACTGATAAGTTCAGTACATTAAGCCAACTTTATTTGTAAATGGTTTTGTGTACAAAGACTACTTATCCCAGTGGCTGCTGGATGACGGGTAGTCTTCAATTCAGAAATTATTTTAATGTAGTAAAAAATCAATTTAGCATTTAGCCTCTTTCTCATTTTACAAGTTTTACTTGGTAGTGAATATTTTGCATGAATTATTTTTAACCTAGTAATAATTAGAATCTTCAGGGATACTTGTGTTATGAGCCAGACACAGCAATGTTTTAGTTTCTTGAGATAGACATCTGTCAGCATTTCACAATGTATTTTTTATTCTCAACTAAATGCAAAGATTTAAATGACATTTTTAAATAAACCCCAAGGATAAATAATTTTCCAACTTAAGGCTATTATCCTTCCACAGCTCTCATTCACACACAGTAAAAAAAAGAAAAAGAAACCATTATGTCAGCATATTATAGACTTAGATAAATTGCTTCTCTATGTCTTACAGGTAGTTTATTGACTTTAAGCTTGCTTTTATAAGTAATTCATGATCTCTGATTTAATTTTATTTTCCATAAGCCAGATTTGTGATTTCTTCTGTCATAGCTTTAAGGCTGAATTTATTAGTCCTTTTTTTTTAAACGAAAGAGATTTTGTGAAATAACATAAAAGGAAGTTTGTTTGAACTTTTCTTTTGTCTTATCACCCACAAATAATGCGTAATGACCTATTAGAAGAAAAAAGTGGTAGTCTACCACATCAATCCAACTCTTTTAAGAGACATCTAATAATGGGTCTCTCATACAGCTTTGTAATGTCATGTTCATAATGACCAAAATTTTATTTTATTTTTTTAACCCTAAAAGATTTTGCTATGTCATAGCAAGGTAGTTACCTGTCACAAAATATGAAACAGACCAAGTTTACATGAAGGATCATTCCATGGTATATGGAACAGAAGCTAAGGTGTTATTTGAAATCCATTTTTTCCAAACAAAATTTAATCCTACAGCTATATGCTCCACAGAACAGCAGATCTGCACGGCATTTTGCTCTGGAGATGAACAACAGGAATGCATTTTCACACTGTTCCTGGGGACCAGGCATGCATCATATTTTATGAACTTGCTCAGCATACCTTGTATAGAATTTTGTTGATTTTTCTTGTGTTTTGCCTATTCACCAGTCATTTGTTTAGGAACAAATGCAAACAAAATTATCTCCTGCTTTTCTTGAAATTTGGGCCCAATTCCACATCTAAGCCTTCTAGTGACAGAACTGCTCTTCTTTCCACTGTCTCTTTACAATTCAATTTATTGATTGAATGAGGTTCCAAAAGCACAAGCTATGTTTAACTGTGCAGAAAATGTCTCAGACTGAAATGTAGCAATTTTTGAGATCTCTGGCAAAGTTCCTGTAAGCAGAAATCTGTTGATACATTTGTCCTTTTACACTGATGTCTTTATTCTGTGCTTTAGTGCTTTAGTCCACTTCCTGTCTCTTTACAGAAGTTCCTGAACATGTAAGAAAAAAAGCAGAAGGAACTTAACATGAAAATTCTTGCTAGCAAAAAAAAAAAAAAAAAAATCTGCACAGTGAATTTTGAATTTTCAGCCCATAACTCTGGTATACATACCAGAAGTAATCCTCTGCTTCTGCTATCACTGATAGGCAGATGGACTGTTCTGTTCTTTTTTGATTCTTTGGGAGTTAAAGAAATTGAACAATTATTTGAATAATGAACTATGTATGCCCCAAAGATTTTAATATAGTGAAAACTGGAAAAACAGAAGAAAGAAGGGATGTGCACAAACATTTTTAGAAACAAAACCAAGGCTTTCAAAACTTCAGGGTCGGGGGTGTGCTAAAATATTTCACTTCGCTGGCTTTACCCTTATGAGGAACTTACCCACTTCCAAAGATTTATGCTCTTTTTTAAGAAAATATGTAGAAATGACTCAATACATAAGGAGCAGAGATTACCATTCTCTATTAATTTGATTCTAGAGATTGTGTTCTGATGTTTTACATTTAAAAGAGTTTGTAACTTTTTGGTTTCAATTTTTAGTTTCATGCTGGTGCACTACCATATCTGAGTTACTTTTCTGCTGTTAATACTGAACGATTACTTTTGCAATCTAGTCCTCAAATATCCCATTAGAAAGCTTTAGTATTTATTTTTTCTGCAATTCTCTTCTTTAGTGCACATAATGATAAATATCACACACTTGCCAATTTCCAGCCTCCACTGTCTCAAAATTTTCTCTTTCCTCTCTATAGAAATACTGACAAAAACTGTTTTCATACTGAAAGCAGTTCATCCATAAAGCTCCATTTTTTCACCTGCCAAAACTGAGATCATTATCACCTGTCCAACCGTAATTTTAGCTTAAAATCTTTGTGTAAAAAAAAAAAAAAAAAAATCCCTGTGGTTTGAAATTACTTGTGGTACATTCATCTGTGATGACAGCTTTCCCATTTCTTTGGAGATCATGCAACCATACTAAAATTGACAGCAACTTTCTGCCTTGAAGCTCTGGACCAAACTTTGGAGACTTAGAAGTCTGAAATTCCAAACATGGAGAATAAATTCACTGTCTGGCCTTGTCCTTAATTTTTTACCTCAGTCTTTATTTGAAATAAATATTTTAACACAACAGAAGTTTGAGGAGGCTGTGATCAACAGTATAGTGCAATTGATGAAGGCTGCAACATCAGCAAGTTTTACTATTTCACAATGCTTGTAGAGCTTTCTAATAACATAGAACAAGAAGAAACAATTAAATACAGAAAAGGTAAAATCTCTACAACTTAATATCTCAGACACTATGATCAAACACTAAATAAATCTTAAACATTTGAGCAAATCAAAGCACCTGAAGAGTGTATTTCCTTGACTTGCTATTTCCTCATTCATACAAATCTGGTTTTCCTCTTATTAATACATTGTCCATCATTTATGTTAATAATTATTTTTTCTTTAATTCTCTCTCAATAAGGCTTTTGTATCATAAATGTGGTAAGAAACTAGTCTTTCTTCCATGCACTGACCCAGTACTATGTCTTCTCTTGTTAAATTAAAAAAGATCAACATAAAAATCCACCCAATGGTGGATGTATGCATGCATGTGGTGGATATGATATTCGATCTGTTTCCAACACTAAGTGGGGATGCAATTTCAAAATTCTCTCAATCTATTTAAAAAAAGTACTATCACATCTCTGATATGATCATTTTATTATCTACTTTAGGCAAACACACTTAACCTTTGGCACTGAGTGAATCCATAGCATAAAACACTGATCTGTCAAGTTGGAGGCAAAGTTAACTTGTATCGCAGTGGGAAATACTTATTTCAGTTTCTGTGAGCTTTATTTTGCAATTTCAGAATTATGGAAGTTTAATAATAAACTAATCTTCAATGACCATAAACAAGTAGTTATTAGCTGAAATCCATGGATATCTGCAGAGGCTCAAATGACATGTTTTGATATGATGACATTTCTATGATGTACACAGAAAAAAAAACCATCGGGAACAGAAACCACAATCAAATTTAAAAATTAGTGAGAAAATAAGACAACTGATTCCCATAAATTGTTTTCTATTTTCTTTTCTAATTATATTAGCTATGTCTTATTTTTAAGCCTACTTAACAGACAAAGAATTTAAGCTGAACATATGAGAATTCCACAAGATTGAAAATAAGCCTGTATGCCCATGTGCCTAAAACTGAATTTAAGTGCTAATTTTAGATAAACAAGAAATCCTAACAAACTATGAGAAAAATTGTCAACATATTCTTTGTGTTTGTGACTCATTGACTTAGTGCAACTGACCAACAATACAAAGAAACACCTGGAGCTTGAGAGACAAAAGCATAAATGTTGGCTATCTGCTGGTAAATCAGCAACACCCACTAGTGGGGGTTTTCAGGACTCCTACACTGCCTAAACAGATATTCTTGTCAGTGGTGGGCATTTTGGTCCTGGAATTACTTGTAATCACCTTGAAAGCAAAACATCTCTCTACTGAATCAGAAGGTAAAGCCTAACTGCACAAAATACTCATCTTTTAATCTTTCTTTAATCTTAATCCTGTGCATTATTTAGCATTATATTTCCTGCCTATGTTACATGGTGCAAGTTTTCTAAAGATTTGTGTTACATCAGTTAAAATGAAATGCACTTGATACCGCTGCTTAACTCTTTCCTTGGTGCAACCATGCCCTTTTTGATGGTAGAGTATGGGCATAGAAAATGGTTTGCCTTGTTAAGATTCTGTCCTGGGCTTGGCTAGGCTAGAGTTCATTTTTTTCCACAATAAGTTGGGAGGGGCCTCACCCAGGTGAGCCAGCTGAAGTAGCCAGTGATGGCTTCTCTATATATTTGTGCTTTATTAATGATTCTCTGCCTGACTTCATCCATGCCTTGAGTGTTTTGGATGTGTTACTTATGAGGCATGTCATCAAGCCCTAAACTGAACAATCCTGAGAGACAATGTATTTGGAAAGAGAATGAATGGTGGATACCAGCAGCTATTCCTTCTGTTTCATTGTGTAAAACTTTTTGTTTAATGAAAAACAATTGCTGGCACACTGCAGAATTCAGTCATAAAGAAAATTATTGTCACTTGGTAAGCCATGATTTGGTGCTGTTTGAATTGTATTTTATGATGAAGAGCAAAGTGTGGAATAGGTTGAAAAGCCCATTAAGCCCATTCAAAGAAAAGCATTCAAAAATTATTTTCTCTGGCTTCTGTGACTTTAAAGATAAGTTGAAATAACCCATAATGATATGAAAGAAAGCAAAATCACTGGAAAGAGCAACATTAGTATTTCTCATCCCACTTTACTGTGGAGACATGCAAAGAAAAATGAGGGGACAGCTGTTGGAATTCACAAGCCTTCTGTTTCAAAATACCTGCTCCACACTCTCATTTTTTTACTGGTAAACTTTTCCTAGTTTACTGCAAACACATTCACAATAGAAACACTTTTTTTTTTTTTTTTTAGCATTTTGACCAATATCCAGCTTAATTGGAGAAGCCTACTGTGTTATGGTAATCACTGTGTCACTGACAATTGTTGTGAAACTTCTCTAATAATCCCTTTTATTTTTTTTTAATTAAGCTTACATTAAACTTATCATTCTTTGACTCAGCAATCCTTCTACTGATACCTAACAGTCACAATTGAAGTGCAAGATTTTGAGATGTAGACTAATTTAATCACCTGTCTTTCGACACCACAATTGCTTACTATATGTTTATTTTTAAATATACTATGTTTACATGCATATTAAGGGCTAACTATTTGCCATTCTGGCTTTTTGTTAATATGATTATTTGTTGGAATTCAGTTTGCAGTTCTTCCTTGTATTTAATCTAAAACTCTGATCCTGCTGCTATAAGGAAGAGTTATCAGTATCCCTTTTTCAAGAACCATTCTTTATTTCATCCATTCATTGCACAACCAATGAGATGGAAGAAACAATATTTATAGAGCAAACCAAATTCAACTAAAATCAGGTTCCAGTTACAAATTCAGCCTGCAGTAACTTTCTCTTCTGAGAAAAGCTACTCAATGAAAGGGTAAATGTTTTCATATTGTATTGTTGTTGCCACCTGAAATAAAAGGTTTTGAGTGTACTCCTAAAATATTAATTCTCATTCATGAGCATTATTTTGCTATGTTTAGGATGCATGAATTATATTGAAAACTCTGGATTGGCCTTTAAATTTCCACATAAATTCTTGACAGAATGCACAAGTCTACATACCAAGAGGGTCTCCAGCACCAGGAGTGTTTTATTGCAGAGATCTGCTAGTGTGTTCAGAGCTGCGGGGTATATTACGAAAGGACAACTTCACAAGCAGGTAGTGCAACTAGAAATATACACATAGAAATATACAAATAGAAATTTTTAACAATGAAAACAAATACAAGAAAAAAATTGCAGAAAAGAAGTTAAATGTTGCCTTAGAAAAGTCAGTGAAACTGTATCTTGATTACTGAAGAACTTGGCCATGAAAAAAACAAATAATAGAAATTGACTACAAAGACTGCCAATCATTACATTGGTCACATCCGGTTTTTGCACTTCAAGAAGTGAACTGAGATACATGGATGAAATATGTAAGGTTACCAGGGGAGAGGAGAATATCTGGAATGATGTGTCCAGTTCTGGGCTCCTCAGTTCAAGAAGAACAGAGACTTGCTGGAAAGGACACAGGAAAAGGCTGCAGAGATCATGATGGGACTTATGAGGAAAGACTGAGAAAATTGAGTTATTTTTGTCTGGAAAAGAGACGAGCGGAGGGATGTCTTATAAATGCTTATAAATATCTAAAGACCAGGTGTCAGGAGAATGGGACCAATCTTTTTTCACTGGTGTCCAGTGACAAGACAAGGGGTGACAGGCACAAACTTGAACATAAGAAGCTCCATCTAAACACGAGGAGGAACTTCACTAAGTTAAGGGTGACAGAACACTGCAACAGACTCCCCAGGGAGGTGGTGGAGTCTCCATCTCTGGAGACATTCAAAACCTTATTCAAGTGTGTTCCTGTGTGACCTTGCCTAGGTGAACCTGCCTTGGCAGGGGAGTTGAACTCAAGGATCTCCAGAAGTCCCTTCCAACCCCTACCATTCTGCAACTCTGTGATTGTTAATGGGCAGCTTAATTGCTCAGTACAAGATATCAAATATAACAGCAAAATATGTGTCCAATGAATATAATTCCAGTATGGCATCCTTGAACAAGCAATATTTGCTGCTATAAAAGCTATGTACAGTAATAGCAGGTATAACAATATAAAAGGATTGATGTAATAGCATCATAGTAATTAATATAATATAGCTATCATATTAATGAGGTGGATTACTGGACTGTGTCATCCAATTAATTAGCATTGTTGTCCAGGATTCTATATTTAGGTTAAAAAGGAAACACTGAAAGTACAATTAAAGCTTTGTATTTTGCTGTTAATATACCAGTGCCACTTTCAATTGTGATAACAGCTGGAGACTTATTTGCAAGGATGATTTCCCTGACACTTCAGAAACATGAAGAAATTGAAAAGATTCTGATAATCCTTTGCTATAAGACTCAAAGTGGAATAATCCACTTTCTGATTAATTATTTTCAGGCAGTAATGGATTTGTATACAGAAATAAACAAAAGAGTAAAAGAATATAAATCAAAGATTTTAAACTTTGCTTTAACATAGCAAAATTTCACCATGGTGCTGAAACACTATGCCACCTACAAGTAATCAATATACAAGATGGATATTTATCAATGGATAGTTACATGTCTCACATATTACATAAAGAATAGAATTATATTAGATCTTGACATTCAAAGTTTTCAGAACAACAGAGGCGTATTCCTCTTTATCAACTTCAAATGTTCAATGTTGGGGCATGATCTGGAACCATGATGAACACTGGGAAAATGCATACTAGCATAGGGAATATGAAGGAACAACTGTAACAGATTAGTAGGGAAGATCAACGTAAGAAATTCACTCACAAAATCCATATCTACAGGTCCTTTCAAGCCCCACATAAACTGAGAAGCACAACAAAGTGTACATCACTGGGATACCACCCATAAGCTCTTGGCAAATAGTCTGCTTCGAGGTCTAATGACCTCTGCTTAGAGTCTTAATGCAGGCATATTTCTGCTGAGAACTGTTAATGCTGAACTATGCCCTACTCCTGGATACGTGTGCTAAAAAAACCAAAAGTCAAAATTCTCAGAGAGAACTAATGGTACAGTACTTAATAACTCCATACAACTGAGGCCAAAAAGCTAACAGAAGGGAAGCATGCCTCTCACCTACAAACATTCTGATAGCCAGAAATCAAAGGCAAGCTTTGCTCCTATGTAATCTCCCACCAGCCAAGATCTCAGCACGGTTATTCTTTCCAAGTGACTTCCTACTGTCTCAATGAGAAGCAACTATGTAATAGAATAACATCATCCAAAACATGTTCAGGCTGGGAAGATGCACTTATTAGACTTTAAATAATACTTCCAAATTTGCAAACAGAAATGCTGCAAATCAATTCTCAACTCTTTTTCACACAGTTTTTTTTTTTCTTGTCATCATTTACAGACACAAAGATGAGAAGACTGCATACTTTATAACATTCAGAGGTGTCTGCTTTAAGATTTACAATGTTGTTAATTACTTCTCTGTGGAGAAGTAATTATTTTTATATTGAAAAATATGTAACAGTTGATGAAAAAAATTAAAGCCTTTAAAGCACACCAGAATTCCACATACTGTAGAGCAACAGGATGGTTTAGGAAATAATCACATTAGGGAACTGCTGTCAACTTACCATGTTAATGTTTTGTTTCTCCTATGACATAACCAAAACTCAGTGACTAAATGATAACTCAGAGAATTCAAGACCAATGATTTTACATTATGAAGAAAGCAAGCATTCACAATTGTGTATTCCTGAAAACAGGAGTGTTGTGCTTTTTATGTCAAAGTACTAAGCCTACAAAAGCTGCTTTTTCCTAGAAATTCCATCAGAGATAAAATCCTGTAGAAATTCACCAATATATTTTAAAATTAAAATGTTCTGTTTACAGATATAGGAAGTAGACATGGGAAGAAATTATTTTAGATAGCAGTTGAGGAGACTCTTGCAGTGATAAATGCACTGATGGGAGTTTGCAGTCCTAAGGGATATGGGACAGGCAGGGAGCAGAGTCAGGACTCTAAAATTTAGGAAGGCAAACTTTCAGCTCCTTAGGGAGTCAGTCAGTAGGACAGCTTTGGAAAGGATCCTCAGGGACAGAGAAGCAGAGCAGAACTGTCAGATCTTTAAGAACATTATCCTTAGATTGCCAGACCTCCCAATTTCCACCATGTGTAAGAAGTAAGGAAAGGAAGGGAAGAGACCAGCACAGCTGAAGAGAGACCTGTTGGTCAAAATAAAGGACAAGGGAGAAGTGCACAGACAACAGAAGCAGGGCAAGGAGGAGTATAGGAGCACCACCAGCTCATGAAGAGATGAGGTCACAAAGGCCTTATAAGGCATGGCTGGAGATGAACCTGCAAGGGATGCAAAGAATAATGAGAAAGGCTTCTACAGATACATCAGTCAGCAAAGGAAGGTTAGAGAAAGCATTCCCCCACTGAGGATTGAGAATGCAAAGCTGGTAGCAACCGATGAGGAGAAGGCTGAGGTACTCAGTAATGTTTTTAATTTAGTCTTCACCAGCAGTCTTGCTACATCTGCCTCTCAAGTCAATGGACCACTAGGTGCAGACCAGTTGGATAAAGTATTGCCCACCATATAGGAAGATCATCTTCAGGACCACCTGAGGAACATCAACATACATAAATCTATGGGACCTGATGAGATGCATCACAGATTCTGAAGGAATTGGTGGATGTAGTTGCAAAGCCACTGTCCATAATATATCAAAGGTCCTAGCAGTCAGTTGAAGTCCCTGAAGAGTGGAACAAGGGAAGCATTACACCTATTTTTAAAAACATTGAAAAAGAGAACCCTGGAAACAACTTACCTGTCAGCCTTAATCTCTGTGCCTGGGAAGATCATGGAACAGGGCCTCCTAGAAACTCTGATAAGGCACATGGAAGCCAGGGAAGTGATTTGAGACTGCCAACATAGCTTCACCAAAGGCAGTCCTGCCTGACCAACTTAGTGGATTTCTATTATGGTGTAACTACATCAGAGGAAAAGGGAAGAGCAAAAGAAATCATCTATCTGGACTTTTGTAAAGCCTTTGACACAGTCCCCTATAACATCCTTCTAAGATGGAGAGATATGGATTTGAAAGATGGACTGTCCAGTGGACAAGGAATTGATTGGTGATTGCATACAAAGGATAGCGGTCAACAGCTCAATATCCAGATGGAGACAGGTGACAAGTGGTGTACCCCAAGGATCTCTGTTTGGACAAGTGCTGATTAATATCTCCATAAATGATACAGACAGAAAGATTAAGTGCACCCTCAGCAAATTTGCAGATAATACCAAACTGAGTGGTGTGGTTGATAAGACAGAAGGACAGGATCCCACCCAGAGGGTCTTGGGATAGGCTGGAGAGGTAGGATGAGGAGAATCTCATGACATTCAGGAAAGCAAAGTGCAATGTCCTGCACCTAGGTCAGGGCAATCCTAGATATCTGTACAGGCTGGGAGATGATGAAATTGAGATCAGCCTTGCAGAAAAAAAACATAGGGATACTGGTGAATGAAAAGCTGGACATGAGCCAACAAATGTGCAGTTGCAGCCCAGAAGGTCAATCACATCGTGGGCTACATCAAAAGAAGCATGGCCAGCAGAATGAGAGAGGTGATGCTGCTATCTTGCTCTGGGGTGACCTTACCTAGTGTATTGTGTCCAGCTCTGAGGCCCCCAACACAAGAAACATGGACCTGCGGGAGTCGGTCCAGAGGAGGGCCTCCAAGATGAACAGAAGGCTGAAGCACTTCTCCTGTGAAGACAGGCAGAAAGAATTGGTACTATTGAGCCTGGAGAAGAGAATTCTCCAAAGAGACCTTAGAACTACATTTCAATATTGGAAGAGACCTTAGAGGAGGGCTATAGTGATAGGAGAAGGGACAATGGTTTTAAACTTGAGCAGGGTAGATTTAGGTTGGACATAAGGAGGAAGTTCTTTACAGTGAGAGTGGTAAAATACTGGAACAGGTTACCCACGGATGTGGTTGAGGCCCCATCTCTGAAGACATTCATGATGAGACTTAATGTGGCCCTGGGCAGTCTGATCTGTCCTTGCTGGCTGCAGGAGTTGGACACAATGACCTTTAAAGGGTTTCTTCCAACCCAATGCAATCTATGAATCTGTGAACCTGTGACTGCAGTGAAATACCAGTTATGTAAAGAACACACATATGGAGATAAAGCAATTATGTAAATACAGAGTAAAGGCACCTGTGCAACTCCACTGATACCAGAGCCTAGTTAACAGCACTATAAACCTATTAATGCTCCAGATTTTAATATACGTTATACTTTGTATCTATTCAAGCATATATTTTTATCACATAAACCATAATCCAAGACTTCTGTTCTCTGTTAGCTGATTCAAAGTAACTGAGAAAAAATCAAGCTGTTTTTGGCTCTTTCAAAATAAGTTTTATACCACTGCACTTAATTTAATTATAGAGGGGAACAGGAAGAGAGACAGCTGACAGGTGATGTTTTAGTGCTTATATTAGCAGATCTACACACAGGGCTAAGAGGAAATTTTGTGAAATAATACTGGCCTATAAAACCTTTCCATATTCTTCTGAAAGCTGGAAATGGAAAAAAGAATGTGTGTTCCTGATTCAAAAAAAAGGGAAAAGATAAAACAAAACCTATTATTTTTGGCTAGTGAAGACTGTGTGCCTGTTTTCCCCATGAACTTCCTGTAACGCGTTTTTAACCTGAATCGTTATGAAAAATAGGCTTAATGCAATTATTGTCTGTGTGCCTCTATAGATGTGTGTCACCTCTGGGTCCTCTGGAAAATTCAACCAAATTAGGGCACAGTAATAAAGCTCAACATACAATTACATTTCTACAAGATTTCTGAAAAATTTATGGGTGCATATACAGAAATCCAGTTAATTGTCTGATGAAGTTGCTTGAGCCACTCTTAATCACATCCGAAAAGCTCTGGAAGTTAGATGAAGTTTTTCAGAGGCTGGAAAAAGGTAAACATCATGCCCGTTTTTAAAAAGAGTTAAAAAAAGAGGACTGACAACTCTGACCCATTAGCCTCACCTTTGTGCCTGGTATATTCACAGAACCAAACCTCCTGGAATTTATGTTGAGCATATGGAAGACCAGGAGGAAGTTAGAGACTGACAGTAAAGGACAAATTGTGCCTGACTAACCTGGTAGCCTTGTGCAATGAAGTGACAGCAAAACAGTGGAGAAGGGATGAGTTATGCATCAACTGTTTCAACTTATATGGTCCTCCACACCATTCTTGCCACTAAATTGGAGAGGTGTAGGTTTGACAGGCATACTGTTAGATAGATAAGGAACTGAGGAAACCAGTAAAGAATGATGTCCTTCAAGAGACCATACTGAGACCAATGTTGTTCAGTTTCTTCATCAACGACACACATAGTGGAATTCAATTCACCCTCAGCAGGTTTGCAGATGATATCAAGGTGATGGTTATAGCTGGAGGCAAGAGATGCCACTTGGGGGAACCTTGACAGGCTTGAGGACTGGACCCATGTGAATTTCACTAAATTCAACAAGGGCAAGTGCAGGATCCTATACATGGGTTGGGGCAATCCCCAAAGTCAGTAGAGGCTGGGGGATTGAGAGCAGCCATGCTTGGGGATACTGGTGAATGCAGAATTGGGCATGAGTCATCAATGTGTGCTTCCAGCTCAGAAAGATAATTGTATCCTGGGCTGCATCAAAAGAAGCATGGTCAAGGGAGATGATTCCCCCCCTCTAATTTGTTCTCATGACATCCCATCTGGAGCACTGCAAGCAGGTCTGGGATACCCAGCTGATGTGAAATGCAAATTCTCGTCGAAAATGAGCGGCAGAGATATTTATAGAGGTTTTATAAATATTTGTTTACACTATATTACAAGTTATTTACAACTGGTATTTACAGGTCCTAACATTCAGTTGGAAAAAATCAATTCTGCAGAATGTGTGTGTATATATATATATATATATATACATATATATATATACACACACATATACAGGCGTTTTAAACAGTTTGAAGAAATCTAGAAGTTTAGAAAGTGAAATTAACTCAGAAAGGGGATTGGGGAGTGCTTGTCGGGGATCGGCAAGCCCACAAACAGGGAGTTTGGCACAAACCATTACAGAAACTCTATGAAGAAATATTTAGCTTGCTCACTAACTGAGCGAGGTCTTTTCTTAATACTGTTTTGTATTTCTGGAAACTGTAGCACGGATGTACCGTAATAAAGAAAGTGAAATGGCGCTGACCGCGTGGCGCTGTGCCGCGTGGTTGTAGCTTCTCTTGGAACAAAAGGGTCTTGAGAGTTCGCCGGTGAGCCTCGGAGGCTTTTGCAAATCCGTTCGCAAGCTTGCCGCTCCGGGGTAAAAGCCTTGTCGCTGCGGTCACAGGACACGGCAAAAAAGGCTTCTCTGCGAGGCTGGGGTAGCCTTTTCCGCGACCCGTGAGGATCGGCCGGGGAAGTGCTGGTCCTGCCGAAGCTGGTCCCCACCTCAGGGCGGCTGTAGCGATCCAGGACGGGCTGTGCACATGGGTTACCGCAGTTCCCCCACTCAGCGATCAGTCGGGCAATGGTGGCGATCTGCGGCCATGCACTCGGATCCGCCGGTTCGAGTCCCGGGCAAAAGCGGATCTCTGGGCAGCACAAGGCATGAGGCAAACACGGGCACGCACACGGGAACAAGCACAGGTACAGGCACGGAGCAAGGAGCACATAGCACGGGGCACGGAACGCTGGTTTACCAAAACGACCCCTACTTAACATTTGCCACACGAACACTGGTCCAGTGAGCATCCTTGGTAAACAGAGCAATTAACCAATGAAATGACGTTCTACCAAATGTAGTGTGAGCATGACCCTTAAACAAAGCCAGTACGAGCATGTCGCCTGAGCTTTGTTTACCCCAACAGGCCCAGGGAGATTGTTTACCCAGACTAAGTGGCACCAAGACTTCCCTGCCCACGCTCCAGAAGGGAGAGGGAAGAGGGGGTTCAAGCTGAACATGTAGGGACATGTCCTGCCACTATTTGGGATGCAGTCTTGGGCACAGGCATCATTCACCACACCAGCGAAAAAAAAAACAAAACAACAAAACAGACCTGTTAAAATGAGTCCAGAAACAATCAGAGGTCTGGAACACCTCTCTTATGAAGAAAGGCTGAGAGAGTTGGCAATATTCAGTCTGGAGAAAAGATAGCTCCAGTGGGAGGTGATTTTATTTTTTAAATGCTTAAAGAGGGCTTATAAGAAAGATAGAGAAAGACTTTTAATATGGCGTGTAGAAACCATACAAGTAACAACAGTTTTAAAGTGAAAGGTAGTAAATCTTGATTGAACGTAACTACAGTTCCCTGGGGGGAAAAAAAATTATGTGTTTTCTTAAACGTGAAATACTGCAGCATAAAGAAGTCCTTTAAGTAATAATCTTGTCTGTAAAATTAAAACTTAAAAGGAAGCAATATTTCAGATTTTACATTAAATGGAAAATACTGTTTTATATTATTTATACTGGGTTTTGTAATGCTATATATTATTTTGTATTAAGCAACATCAGCCTGATTGCTGAAGAGATGATGCTTGTTTTAAGGCACCTACTGCTTCAAATCCTTTTAGAGCTGGAGTGGAAATTTTCACAAAATTGCAAGGTAAAGTCTGTTTTTTTTTGGAGTGCAATTTACTCTGGATGAAGATTCAAATAATTATAGAGCAGTGATTAGCCTCCTAACAACCAGTTCTTTTGAATCATGACACTGCAGCTGAAAGATTGCTCTCTATTACAACAACAAATAGCCACTTTCTTGGCATGTAACACAGAAAACATATGCAAAAAATAAGATGAATTCAAAAGCTGCCTTAGATTTATCCTGGAGTATGTGTACTGCTGGAAGCTAGATGTTTGTCAAGAGAGAAATGTCCTCTGATCAACCAGCAATTTTTTTCAGGTTTTTCTTTCTCTGTAATTGTTGTGGCCTTTAGCCATTGATCCAAGATGTGCTCTGCCTTTTGTGGTTCAGATGTGAAACCTCTCCTGGAGCCACCTTTGTGTTTAAGAAGACTTTTTTACAAAATCTGTCAGTACCAATACACAGATCTGTAAATCTTGTGACAAAGAGCAAGCCTTGATATCTATCAGCCAGAGAGTGGTAAAACATCACTCAACAAACTCAATTTGTTTCTGCTACTACACTGCTCACTGCTTCAAAAGCACGCACAAACACAGCAACAGCCATCCAAAAATGTAACAAAAATTACTCAGCACTCTTTCCAACACAACCGAATTTCAACTTTGGATGTCATCTGGGAATACACTACTACAAGACCAATTAAACTTTAACATTAAGCTTTAACATTAATCTCTAAGGAATATTAATTCCAGAAAAATGAACCAAGACGTTTGTGCACCAACAAACAAGCTTTGGCCCTTTGTTACGTACCTGTCAGAGCAATTGCACCTCCCACACTCACCAGTTTTCATCTTCAGAGGACTTATGTCACTGGGTCAACAAGCCAGTCAGCACCTACATTAATATTTTTTTAAAGTTGAAGGCGAACTTCCTGTTAAACTCCACTGCAATGCAAAGAAATTGGTTGGTGAAAGTATCTATGTCAGTACTGTTCTGCTAACTGCAATACAGAGCAATTCAAAACGCATGCTGAGATGTTATACTGTCTCAAAAATACATGTTCTGATTAGTATACATCATAACTTGTAATTAATGTTATATTTGCATAATTCTCTGGGATTTTATCATCTCATTTAATGTTTAAATTATCCCTCATGCTTTTATTTTGGAAGTTCTGGCTGAAATAGTTTAACTACTGTTGAGGTAAAAGATATTACCTTCTACTTCTACTTCCATTTTTCTGTTTGTTTGACAAATGTTGCCTACAACCACATCAAGAACACTCAAAGCACAGATTAAATATTGATTTTAATGTCTCTGGGGGGAAAATAAAAGGGAAATTATGAAGGGAGATAATTTACCTAAAGGCATTATAAACAGATTAATTCTATGAGTAAATAGAATGTAATCAATCTGTGTGTGCATTTAAATATACATTTCCTCTCTAGTATTTACAATTTTATTAAAGGAAAGAGTGCCTTGAATCAGAGACCGATAATGGTTTTAAAATGCCTATCTTTCACTTATATCAATAGTCACTAAGCTTCTAAATATCTTTGGGAATCTGTGCTTCAGGTCAGTGGCAGAGATATGCTTCTATTGCTTGGAAATATTCAGACTAAATTAAAAGCATTTTGCCAAGACTTCATGGTCATCAGTTCTTCAGTTCTGATGAAAAAAAATAAATCAGATGGCTAAGTAACAATTTCACACTTCTTTTTTCTGCCTCTGAAAATGCCATACATCCACAAAATTATTTCAGTCATTTGAGTACAGATTCTTTTTAAGGAAGAACACTGAAGAGAAAATACATGTTGGAATTTCTTCTTCGTGCATCTTTGCGTAGCTTAAACACAGCAGAAGTGTGGAAATAGTGCTTCACAGTAGCATTTCTTAAATAGGCACAGAACCTGTATGTAGATTCACCTAACTATGCAATCTTCTCGTTCTAAATCCATAGAGATTCCAGTCAGTAAAATCTATTAATTTATATTTCATTTACGCTTACTTTGTGTTGTTCCCTTGACGGTGGCTAGTTTTGTTTCTTTCCAGGCAAACGTTGTAATCTCGGTGGGTCTGTAACTATTTGCTCTACTAAGGATGGGATCTGGCTCCCTCTACAGGATTCATTTTCCCAAGAACTATTTTTAAAGGCAATATGTAGTGGAGAGCTACCATACACAAAGATTTCAACTTGACTGCTTATCAAGACTTCAAAGTAGTTCACATACTAAGAAACTATTTTTGGTTGCTTGTTACTTGTTCAAGTTAATATTCTGGCTTTTATGATATTTCACAGAAATTATCTACGTGAGGTGAATTTCAGAGAAAGTTTTAAATAAAAGAGTGCTGTCCTCAGAAGCAGCCTACTTGCTGCTCCTGAGTTTCATATGGAAGTGATATTTCCTGAGCACTAGGGTGTTAGGACATAATGTGTAATGGAACATGATAATCTTGAAACCAGCAGAACATCAAAACCTTGTGTAAATCCAAATTAAAGTTTCAGTCAGGGGATGCACATTATCAGTGAGAGGAAATGGATAGTGGAAAAGTCAAGTACCTAGCTCATGTTTACAGCTTGCTAAGTCAGCTAAGTACCAAATTTTCAAAAGCCTGTGTGTAGTAAATAGATCTTCATATTTAATACTTTTGTGTCTTGCAAAAAAATAAATTAAAATTAAAAATAAAAAAAAAATATTCAATCAATCAATCAATCCTGGTTACAAAGACTTAGTTCTTTCCCTGGCTTCCATATCTATTTGTCCAAAACTGCCATGGTATTAAAGGCATTTATGACAGAAGTTGGGCAGCTGGACAGAGCTTGAAGTCATGTAGACAGGATACATGACGAATAATGCTTCGCTTTAAAATACGGCAGTTAGCGAGTATCCGAGTTTATTCATATGCAGAAAATCAACAAGAAGGCAGCCCTGCTTGTTTCTTCTACTCAATTTATGCACTATTACAGTATTAAATCATGACAGATTCTCAAGTCAGCATAAAGCTTGGCCCCTGCAAATTTTCTATGTCCGATCTTATTAAAAAAGCATGGATGTTAAATTCACTACTTGAAGCTGGACAGCAAGGCAGGTGTCACATAGATATATCTGTAAGTACAGCTCTAATTTCAAATTATATAGACCTATGAGCACATTATAAAATAAAATTATGTTTTCAAAGGAGCACTTCTCTCTCACAAGCTCCCAGAACTTTACTGTTTCACTTCGTTCTACTTCACTAAGAGTGAATGAATTTATATTAAAAGATTCCTTCCATGATTCTGAGAATCAGGGATGAAATCCACATGCTCCAACTTCAGCTCTTTAGGCATGACACACGCATTCAGCTTTTCATACTTCAGATTAGGAAGCTCTGAAGAACACAACATTAGCCATAATAATTCATGAACATATTTTAAAAGCCATAAATTTTAATAATTTCACAAGCAATAAAAAACAATAATGCTAATGTTAATTTGATTTTGCTTTTTGTGAGTTTTTAATGGAAGCTGGGAAGAACTAATGTGTTTACATTATTAATCTTTAACAGAAACACATTATTAAGAACTGCTATATTAAAAACAGTGAATAATTCATTTTTATCCTTTTGTAGAATATTAAAATACAGACATAATCTAAGTGCACTTTTTACACATTATCAACGAATAATGGTATCATTAAATGAATATCCCTCTTTTTATGATTTTGGCCTTTGCAAAATTGTTCCACAGGAACAGTTTCTTCTTTAAAAGGCAGTTAATCATCTCCCATGTAAGGATGAGAATAAATAATGCTGTTTCTTGCACAGCAGGGTATGTTCTCATCTGTTTCTAAGGTGTTTTTCTTCTGATTTTATTTTACCAAGACTGCATATATTTATTTAGAAATACCTTTAAATGTCATAAGCAGTTTGAATGAGTAGACTTCCTATTTTCTCACAAAAATAAATGATTGTGCTTATATAGTCTCACAACACCAATCCATTTAGTTTCTACATACACATTAAGGTTCTTATATCTTTACGATACAGGACAAAAGAAATTTTGACTATGACTTACAAACGGGTTTCAACAACAGAAAATGGAACGAAAGAATAAATAAAATAAAGCAAAGCAAAACAAAATTAAATCAAGCCAAAACAACCTAAATGAAATAAACAAATTATTGATTTATCATTTTAAATTGCCTCCGTAACAGAGTACATAATATATAAATTCACATACACACATAGTTGTGTGGTTAGTCTACAAGGAGAAGTTGTAAAGAAAAGTATTAACCATTTTCAAAGTCAGAGTGCCACCAGCTTTTAATTCCTTTTCTGTTCAGTGTAGTTCCAGACTGCATTATATACCTAACAGGTATTGTATGAAAATCAGAGACTAGGCATTTTGATAGCTTACAGTATTACCAGTTCCCTTTAGAGAATCTCAGCATAAAATTGAGACTTGCTTAATATAGTTTAATTCATCCATCTTCATTGTATTCTGAGTAATCTATTTGTTTCTATGGATCTGAAAATTCAACACATTTGTCAAATCAATCACACTTCATTTGTTTAAATAGCTTTGTTGTCATGTAACCAATCATACTAAGAATACTTGCAATTCAGTTTTATCAGTAATCTAGCACTGTGTGGCAGATACTCAATGCATCCCACACTTCACTTCCTCTCTGTATTTACAGAATGGCATTTATGTTATTTATCAGTGGATGAAAAATATCCAACAATAACAAAGATCTCTTTTAGACATTATTGATGAGTGTTACATACTTAGACACACAGGTGTTATTTCTGAAACAAGGTGAGAATCTGAATGTCTGAACACTAAACATTACACTTAAATAAAGTGACTAATTAAGAAAATATGCATTCAGTGTGCTGTAAAAGTCTGACATTATCTCAATGGGTCTGCATAGCTGCATCTAGTAGAACTAATTTTTCATAGGGCCACTTTAGTAGTCTGTGCTTTAGCAAGGACATCTTTAAATTGTATTTTTTTTCCAAATGTATCACCAACACAAGAACATATGTTTCATGCACAGTATAAATAGTTTTAGTACATTTTGTAACCATATAGCATCATCTATGGAAAATCCTTATATGTAGCCTATAAATAAAGTAATCCATCTTGTCCTTTGTGGGTCTAGGAAACACAACTGATTCTCCAGTTAGAAAATAGTCTTCTCTTTATTTGTTGAATTGAGAACAGTTACACAGACTGTCTTTACAAATATGATTTATTAAACAAGTCTACATCTCTCAAATCAAACAGATTGGCCAGTAGCTACTTTGTCAATGCAAACACAAGCCACAGAAATTAGGTCTACTCTAGAGAGATGGCTCAAGCTCATTTCAGTGATCTAGATCCAGAAAAGTTTGTATCTGTATTGAACAAACTGAGTTTATCTTTTTCTTTGGCACTCAAGAGAATTCTGTCTTATTCCTTGCCCAAAGAACAAATATTAGGTGAAGAAGTGAAAAAATAAATATATTGCCATCCATCTGATATTTTCTTAGCATTTTCAGTATCACCAGATTGTACATTAGTACACAGCAAACACAAGCATGACAGTATCTAGAGCTCTTGTGGAGTTCATGTCAGCACCACACTGTTCAGATATAGTCTGTTCTATTCAACTTCCTCACTCCTGCACTCTGTAGACAAAAAAGAGTTAGATGTACTAGCAGAACCAAAGCAAATGCAAATTGCCCCCTCACTTTCTAGAACACAGAACAAAATCAGTAAAATCATCAATATAGTCACATCAAAGCAAATAACACTAGTAGGCAGAACTCATTACTAGAAGGAATGAAAATTAGTTTCATTTCCATCTGTTGGCAGATAATTATTGATTGCATCTTACAGGCAGAAAAATAAACAAAATCTTGCCACATTTTGTACAAAATAATATGCCTGATAAATAATTTGGGCTGTCAGTGGCTATTTAACTGTAGGTAGGTAAATTACACACATGAAGTGATAGACACTTCAGAAAACTGTACATATAACCAGTTGAGCAAAATATTTGGGGCTCAGTAAATTAAATTCCCACATTTCCTATTTTAAACTTTAGAACCAATGAGTAGGGTGTAACTAGGCATTTACTTGATAAAATGCCAGTAAGAAAATGCATGAATTTCTGTGATAACCCACAAATGAATGCAGATTAGAGAATAGTGCCATGGGAAGTTTTGAGACATTAAATAAATAACCAAAGAGGAATGAGAGGATTTTATGTTTGTCGAGGTAAAAAATGTCAATTACCAAGACAAATGAAGAAAATGACACTTAGATGTTAGAAAAGGGCTTATGTGCCCATAAGCTAGCCTGATATTTCTAGTTATATCACATGCCTATTAAAAAGAAATTACCTTTGCTTACAAATCTTGCCTCATCTAGCAAAGTGTTTTTTAAATGTGCAGAGAAGTGAAACGATGTTTGTTTCAATTATGAAAAAAGGTAGACTACCATTACGATAAGGAGGCAATAAATAGGTTTTAGGGGAGAAATAGTAGGTGCAGGCAGATATAATGGGGAAATGAGTACTCAGTCTTCACAAAGTGTGCTAGTTACTGGATACTACTTGAAGAAAAATTATGCAGGAAGGCAGAATTTCTATCAGGACAGTCTTTGTAAATCAACTGGTTTTACAGAAGATGGGTAAGCCCGTATACGATAATGCAAAGTGGATTTCTTGCTCTTTTCCTCTCCATCTGTACAGGGGCTGCTCCCTCTGGGCTGCCTGTTCAGCTGCTTGCTGAGCTGATTTAATTCACAAACTCACATTCAATTCTTTCTTGTTTTACTCTATTTTATGCATACTAATATATTTATATCATATGTTGCCTCTTTTTTATAGTACAAAGGGGTTTTAACTTGTACTTTGGTTTAGTCCTAAATGTAGTTTTAATATAAGCAAAAAAGAACTAGATGATGTACCAAATATGTCTGTAGAGGATCTTGACTCTTCTGAGTACCCTAAATCCTTAATATATTCTCTAGCATATACAACAGCAGAAGTGTCTTCCAATGAACAGTGTTGTATGAAAACATTGTGAAACATGCTTGACCAGAGACATTCAGGGAAACTTGAAACAATTCTCCTTTGAGGCCACTGCAGGTAATCAGTTTTCTCCGAAACCATGGTCATTTTCTACAGGAAAAGCGGAGATGTGTTCTTACAGTGCATCATCTATTCTTCAACCCTACAAACAGACTGGCTGCTGGGCATAGACTGTATGAGTCAGAATTATTTACTTTATGCAGTGCAACTCACTCAGTCAGTTCTGATGCCTGCCTTTCTCTTTATTGTGCCCACGGTGCATTCACTGGGCTGAGTGCAATTTTGTATATTTTATATTGACATTAATAATGGTATCAGTTTTGTTGTTTCATTAAATCAATTGTCATTTCACCTTTGGTTCTCCCCTCGTTTTCCCAGTCTTCTTTCTTTGTTGGCTATAGGGAGTGATCAAGTAACTGCTATAGTTTAGCCCTGGCTACAGGCTAAACATAGATAATCACTAATCTTCGAACTGTTTATGTCATTCCCTAAATATTTTCCCTGAATATTCCCTAAATCGAATGAATATTTTGCTATTTATAATTAGCAGTTGGGGGTTGTGAATATACTGCAAGTGATAAGTAAGCATTGAAAGCTAGCTAAGATAAATTGCAGTAACAGAGGCATTGACATGAAGTTTGGCTACCAGACCAGGTTTCCTAGACACATTGAAACAACATTCACTTGATCATGTATTTTTAAAACGAAATCATCTATTCTAACATTTCTGGTTTCTCTAGGTTGTTATTTCATCATGATGCATACAAGGAATAACTCAATAAGGTGAAGTGTAAATTTTTCCAATTATTCCACTCTCTTTTTCATTCTGTAATTTTGAGGATTTATGTTCCTGTTTCTCCAGATGAGTTCTGAGGTCTTTGCTATAATTTTTGCAGCTACAGGTCCACAAATGCCCAGATATGCTCTAAAAAATCTTTTAAGGCAAACTGGCAGTTCACAGTTTATACAATGTCATCATATAACTACAGCAAGGGAGTTCAGCTTAGATGCAGGAGGTAGCAGGAGGTAGCAGGAGGTAGCACAAAGAAGAGACACAAGCATAAAAGGCAACGGCTATTTTCAGTGAAGAGTAGAAGAGATCTTTATGTGCATGCATGAGTTTCCAGCTACTCTCAGCATTGTAGAGATACTAAATATTTTTATTTAATGTCAAATAGCACTGATACCAGTGCTATTTAATATGTTCACCAATGACATAGCAGAATCAGGTGTCCTCTCAGCAAGTTTGCAGATGAGGCCAAGGTGACAAGTGTGGTAGATTTACTGGAGGGAAGAGATGGCATTCAGAGGAACCTCAACAGGCATGAGGAATGGGCCCATGCGAACTTTGCAAAGATCAGAATGAAGAAATGCAAGGTCCTATATGTGGGTTGGGGCAATTCCCTATGTCAGTGCGGGCTGTGGGATGACAAGATTGAGAGGAGCCCTGCAGACAAAGCCTTGGAAGTACTGGTGGGTGAAAAGCTGGACATGAGGTGGCAATGTGTGCCTGCAGCCCCAAAGGCCAGCCATACCCTGGGCTGTACCAAGAGAAGCATGGCTAGCAGATCAGGGAAGATGATTTTGGCGCTTTGCTTTGGTGAGACTTCACTTGAAGTATTGTGTCCATTTCTAAAGTCCTTAACACAAGAAAGATACAGACCTGTTGTAGCAGGTCCAGGGGAGGGCCAGTATATAAAGGGCACCTATGGGAAAGAGGGGACAGTCCTTTAAGGAGGGCTTGCTGTGACAGGACAAGGGGTAATGGTTTTAAACTAAAAGAGGGTAAATTTAGACAATATATTCAAAGAAGGTTTTTTTTTTTTTTTACAATGAGGATGGTGAAACACTGGAACAAGTTGCCCAGAGAAGTGGTAGATTCCCCATCCATAGAAACATTCCAGGCCAGGTTGGATGGGGCTCTGAGCAAACTGATCAAGTTAAAGATGTCCCTGCTCACAGCAGGACGTTTGGACTAGATGATCTTAAAACTTTCCCTTACACCTCACATTACAACTCAATAATCTATGATTTACAGGTGTGTGATGAACCATGGATATAAAAATTAGCCTTTTGAGTCAGCAATTACTGACTGAAATATAGTCTCCATGATAATCACAGCCACAGTCTGGGAAAGTCATTAAAGCTACCTTGTCCAGGAAACAGAGGCATTTTAGATGGTATTATTATAATGCTTACTCTCTCATCAATCGATGTGATGTGGAAGAAATACAGAAACTGGGAAATAGTAAGTTATACACAGAGCTTAGTATACTGTCAAAATGATAAAGACTTTAGAATGCAGAAGAGAGCTTCTGTTATATCAGCAGTCAGGTGTTCTACCTAATCATTCAAGTCTCTTAATCTGAGCACAGTGAGTATCACCTACACATTCTGGACAAGATCACAGGACTTAGGCATAACAGTCATTTACGTTTTGCATTTACTCATACATATAAACCTGAAGATGTAATCACTCCCAGATACATAAACATGTGAAAACAATGGCTGGAGTCACTGTGGCATTTTACTTGCATTCGTATAATACACTTTCAGACAGGAAAAGCTTCTGGACAAAGGACTCAGGCCAGATGCACTCTAACATGACAAGGGTAGCATCACAAATCAGTCTGTTATGTCTATCATGTTGTAACATGAGTGACATTTGGTTTGCGCCAAAATTCACAAACACTGTGACTGTAAATATTTGCTGCATAGTGATTTAGAGAAGTTTTTATTCTATTGCATTTTTTTTCTCTACTATCTTTTTCATACCTGTTTGATACCAGGTCCACAGACATTTAAATTGATGCCAGAGTCAACTCAAGAGACTGAAAGTCAAATACTTTCCTGTGTAATTTTGGTATAAAAATAGTTGGATCTAGATCAGAACCCCACAAAACTCAGTGTTGCAGGAGGAGCCAGTCACTGCTAACAAATATTTACAAAGTAAATTTATTTAGGTAGGTCCACTTCCCTATTTAACCTCTTCAAAAGAGATGGAAATCCAAAGTTAAAGACCTTTTGCTGCAAGACAAGCCTTCCAGTACAATTCATTTTTGCTATTTTAATTTATTTTTAATTCCTTGAAGAGAAAGCTGCTTCTTAAGAAAATTATGAGGTTCAATACAAGTCTTTCAAAACTGGAGCTAAGTAAAGAGGTGTGGGGGTTTTGGTTTTTTTTTTTTCTTCAGATAAATTGTTAAGCCAATCAGATGGAAACAGCTAAACAGTGTCATATATCTAAAGACATATAATTGAACAGATTCCTGGAAACACCACAAAGAAAAACCTTCTCTTATCTTAAACAATGACAGAATATTAATAATTAATAATATGAATTTCACCAAATAAATTATGTATAAATACATACCATAAGAGTAAGTGCTTAAAGAATCCTTTAGGCTTGATTAAAATTTATTTGCAGAGCATTTCAAAATTCCAAATCTAAACCTGAAATATTCACAACCTGTAAATTCTCTGCTTCATGTTAATTAAAAAAAAAGAAAGAAAAATAATCAAGGAAAGATAAATAATCAAGAAAAGAGTCTAAGACCTACTATAGCCAAGAATTTTCAAAAAAGCTTTACCCTTTACATTTTCTTTATTATGAGTTAGGTCTGGCTGAGATGGAGTTAACTTTCTCTCAAGGGTCAGGGCTGGACTGGCCACTAAAAGAATGACAAATTGTCCTAGCCCTGCTCTCTTTAAAAAAAGAAAGAGAAAGAAAATAAAGAGAGAAGCTTATTGATTGGTAAATGAAACTAGAACTAGTCCCTCTCACCGTAAGTGAAGACAAGGTGCGTGACCACCTGAGGAACCTAAAGATATACATGGAATGGTCATGGAACCTGATGAGATGCATCCCAGAGTCCTGAGGGAATTAGCTGCTGTAGTTGCCAAGCCACTCTCTGTGATATTTGAAAAGTCCTGGCAGTCAGGTGACATCACTGGTGAATGGAAGAAAGGAAACATCACCCCCATTTTTAAAAAAGGTACAAAGGAGAACCCTGGGAACAACCAGCCTGTCAGCCTCACCTCCGTGCCTGGGAAGATCATGGCACAGATCCTCCTAGATGCTGTGCTAAGGCACATGGAGGACAGGGAGGTGATTCAAGACAGCCAGCATGGCTTCACAAAGAGCAAGTCCTGCCTGACCAAACTAGTGGCTTTCTATGATAAAGTGACTATGTCAGTGGACAAGGGACAACCTATGAATGTGATCTATCTGGATTTCTGCAAGGCCTTTGACAGGGTCCCCCACAACATCCTACTTGCCAAGTTGGAGAGCTATGGGTTTGGTGGGTGGACTGTTCACTGGATTAGGAATTGGCTGGATGGTCACAGTGACAAGTGGTGTCCCTCAGGAGTCTGTACTGGGACCTGTACTGTTTAATATTTTTATCAACGATATACACAGCAGGATCAAGTGAACCATCAGGAATTTTGCAGTTGACATCAAGCTGTGTGGAGCTGTCACTATGCCAGAGGGATGGGACGTCATCCAGAAGGACTTGGACAAGCTGGAAAGGCAGGCCCAGGTGCACCTCTTGAGGTTCAACAAGAGCAAGTGCAGGGTTCTGCACCTGGGCCAGAACAATCCTCACTACCAATACAGACTGGGGGATGAGGTGATAGAGAGCAACCCTGAGGAAAAGACTTGGGGGTGGTGATGGATGAGAAACTGGACATGAGCAGGCAGTGTGCACTTGTGGCCCAGAAGGCAAATCATATCCTGGGCTGCATCAAAAGATGTGTTGCCAGCAGTTCCAGAGAGGTGATTCTGACACTTTAGTTTTTTCTGGTGAGACCTCACCTGGAGTACTGTGTGCAGACCTGGAACCCTCAATACAGGAAGGACATGGATCTGACAGAGCAGGTCCAGAGGAGGGCCATGGAAACGGTCAGGGGATTGGAACACCTCTGCTACGAGGACAGGCTGAGGGAGCTGGAGTTGTTCAGCCTGGAGAAGAGAAAGCTCTGGGGAGACCTAATAACGACTTTCCAGTACCTGAATGGAGCCTGCAAGAAGGATGGAGAAACATGGTCTAGAAAGGCCTGTAGTGATAGAACAAGGTACAATGGCTTCAAAGCAGAGAAGAGTAGATTTATGTAGTACGTTAGGAATAAGCTCTTTACCATGAGAGTAGTGGAACACTGGAACAGGTTGAAAGGAAGGTGATTGGGGCCTCATCCCTGGAGATATTGAAGGTAAGGCTCAACAGGCCTGTGGCAGCCTGATCTAGTTGAGGACATCCCTCCTTGCTGCCAAGGGGGTTGGACTAGATGACCTTTGTGGGTGTCTTCCAACCCAAACCAGTCTATGATTCTATGTTTCTATGATTCCATGAACCATTTTAACTAAAATAGCAACAGTAAAATGAAATATTTAAAACTATGTACAAAGCCAGTATCAAACTCAACTCCTCTGATGGCAATTATATCATTGTTACCACAGATAACTGTGGCAGAAGTCCCAAACTGGACTCATCAGCAGACAAGAACGAAGTTCAGGGGATGCATTCTGGAACTGGATTCAGAAACTCATGGATCAGAATCAAAGTTAGAAAGTACAGAATCTTGCTCGGACACCATCCACTGAATGAGAGACATGATGACCCTCACGCTCCCTTAACTTTATACTGAGTATGACACGTACAGAATGGAATAACTCGCTGGTTAGTTTAGGGTCATCTGTCCTGTCCACTCCTCCTTGAAGATAAAGGCTTTTACTCTGCACCCCAAATGTGGTACACTAGACTTAACAGTGGACCTTGGTCTGCATACCAATCCTTAGTGCTAAGTAGACCTGAAAAGTAAATCACTGAACAGAATCTGTTCTTATTCAAAGGAGGACACTTTCCTGAAAGCAGCCCTTATAGTGCTGTGCTTTGAATTTGTTCCTATGACAATAACACATCAGTGTTTTGGCTGCTGCTGGGCAGTGCTTCCACAGTATTAGGGCTATCTCTTCGCTCTCTACTCCGCAACTCAACAAAGGCCAGTAGGCTGGGCATGAGCAAAACTTTGGGAGAGGACACACCCAGGACATCTAACCCACACTGACCAAATGGACATTCCATACCATATGACATTTCTCAGCCATAAAAACAGAGAAATGTGGAGTGGGACTTGTTAAAGTCTTTTCTGAGCAACAACTATGCATGCTGGGGCTGTACTTCCCAGGAATTGCCTGGACTTTACCTGCTGATAGGAAGTAGAGAATACATCTTTTTGCTGATAATAAACCTGTTGGCTGGGTGATACATGGAGTAGAACATTTGTATAAGCTTGATTTTTCCATGTGGAAATGAAGCACCGTGACTCTAATAATACAGAGTTTTCCAAAATATAGAATACCTTCAGAGGTCTAATGAAATAAATATCCTTAACTATTACAACTTCCATAAAAATTCAAATGGACAGTAATTATAGAATTACACTTATTTCAAGATTTTCTTCAAAGGCTTAACAACTAAATACTTTTAAAAAAATACAGTGGAATATGCTTCAGAGAACAACTAAGAGCTTTATTCTTCCAGTTCAACTGACACCTGTGGTCAGGTTCTTGTTTTTTAAGCCATGATTTCATATTCTCTGCTTTGAATAACATTACTCAGGGGTCTTATTTCAAGTTGTTTTACTTTATAATTTCTGTGATGGATTGCTAAAGTATGTTTTTAAAGTAGATTTCGTTAGAAAATATGTATCACAAAGAAGGATGAAGTGGAACAGTAACCACTCTTTCACAGTGTAATGGTGTTACAAACAACTAAGCCACTAATATTGTCTATGTACAGCTCAGAGTTTGAACATTAGTGCTTGGTGGTAAAAGTATTGATCGACAGAAGCAATTTTTACAGTGTGTTTCATATCTCTTAAGAAGAAAAGCAATATGTACTCCTTAGAACAAGATAGATTTAAATTAAACAGACAGGATAACCAAAAGGACAAGAAGTAGTTCTCTATCTTTAAAAAAGACAGGGAAAAAATCACCTATGGATACAAACAGGTCACAGCATGTTATATTTACATTAATAGGATCTTTAAATCTTGTTCTATCCAGATAAAATCAAGTCAAACTTCGGCGTCAAGTTATATAATATCAGAACATGGAGAATTTGAAACCAAGGAGAAATCTTAGTGACATCATATGCTTGGTAGTAAACTGCTGGTTTTATAAACAGGTTAATGAACATGCAGGAAACTTGTGGGATAGAGATGATAGTGGGAAGGTATCCAAAAAAGGTATTCATGGCACATTCTCTACATACTATAAAGGAGTTGCCCACACTGCATGATACATTAGACATCATCTGAATTCACAGATAGTGAGTACCAAGTAATGTAACAGCTGAAAACAGGCAACATGGTCAACTAGCTGCCATTCAAAAAATACGTAATATCTATGTATTGGCAACAGCAAATGAATACTGAAAACATCATTCCTTTGGGACAGTTCCTCATAAATACAGTTCTTGATGATGATCATGTATATGTTCCTACACAATAACAATAATCAAAATATTAAGTAAAGCTTTATCTATACACTTGAGTTTGTAGTAATTTAACTTCTGTGTACTACAGTCTTCAAGTCAATAAAGATTTCTTTGAACATTTACTTCAACAAATCCAGGTATTTTTTAGCTGATCTTATGGAAACTGACAGTAAATTCTGCTTAGCTAAAGAATCACTTTTATACCAGAGGAGTGTTCTAATAGCATAGAGGCAGACTGCATCAATGCAATTATGCTTCTGTAGCTGGAACTGTTACTGGCTAAATTCTTTGTCAAGATCCAGCATATGTCAGATGTCAGTAGTAGTGGCAGTGTCAAATTAATTGTAACTGAGATATCTAATTCACATTATGGATTTTATATAGCACCGTCTAGCTGATGTAGGCTGTGCAACAGACTTTATTACCAAATCAAAGACAAATTTTCCTTGGCAGAAAAAGTGAAAACTCTTTTCCTTTTTATTTATCTATTTTATAGTAAAGATAACATTCAAAATATTCAAAATATTCTGAAATAGCCTGAGGACAGTACAGAAGAACTATGTATATTAAACTTTGCATTAATTCAGAGTAGCATGTTTATCTGAGCACTCCAATGAGTACATAGGATGAAATGTTACTGTTCAAATTAAGAAACAGATGATGTGCACACCTTTATGCTGTTTCACAGGCTGACAAAAGCTCACCCGTTTGACTTCTGAGTGGAAGAGAAACTACATGAAAACAAATGCCTTAGAACAAAACCAAAATTTGCAGCAAGATACTTGCATGTCTAAACAGGAATTATTGCCATATACAAAATGAGTGTGATGTCATATGCATGCCAACCTTACACAGCTTCAGCAGACCAAGCTGTGTCTGCTGGCAAATAACATGAGGAAGTCTACATTCCTAAAAGGCTGATATTTGACGAAGAAGAGCTGGGTGATTTTCAGCTTGCTCAAATGTGACTTTTGGAGGAAAAATTAGATTAAAGAACTGGATTTCCCAAGGGACTACAGTAATATATTAATGTGGGGTCACATATCTGCCACTTCTTGTGTAATTCACCTTACTGGGTGTTCATTCTAGAAACAACAATGTTTTTTGAAGCTTATATTGGATCAACGATCTTTCTGACATGAACATGTGTGCTTCTGCCACCCCAGCATTGAACTCTGCTGCCTTCCCTCACCATTCCCACAGTCTGAAGTCTCACTTCATAAATTAATGAAGCCAAAGGCAATACAGAAGTCATTGGCAGCTACTCAGTTATTAAGCAGTGTTTTACAGAAGCAGACCGATATTTCTCAGAATTTTACAGCTTGTGCTGGCTCACAGGTAATTTCAGCACATTTGTCCCAACTTGCTAACTAATTCTAAGACTTTGTAGCAGCTTATCAATTAATATTAACATGAAAGGAGGATTCTGAAAAGATAATTTTTTTAAAAAAAGTGATGAAATCTGCTGCTTGTACTTGAAATACACTTCACTTGCCCCATCAGTAAACAAACTTAATGGTCATCAGAGTGTAATCCAACAGTTGTAAATGTACATAGATTTTCAGGTACAATCTAGTGTTAATATGGCTATGAGGTTTTGCATTTAAAAAGTTACTCATAACTTTCTGTGAGGTTTGGGGATTGAAAAGGAAATAGCTGTCTAAGGTAAAATCTCATTTTAACATGTTATTATCTGCACTTGGTATTTATTTCAAAACTCCTTTCAGTACTGATAGGGTAATGGGAGCCCATCTTTTAATTTGCACTGAGAAGCTAACTCAGCAGCTAGCTTGAAATGGCCTGCTATGTTAACAAAGAGAGGACTGATCACACAGTAGCATATAAAACAGCAAAAGAGAAAACATTTCCAGCTATTTCTCTCAGATTTTGCATGAAGTCAGCCACATGAAAGTTAAATCTGACCTGGGATTCAGTATGTCTCATGAATTCATTCTCTTCTCTCTCTCCAGAATGCACAGGCATGCTTCAGGAATTTCAGTCTATCGAATTGATACATAAAATCTGTGAATGAAAGAAGAAGAAAACAACCTGGAAACAGACATTTTTTTTTTTAACATACACTCTTTCTACTGATATTTTCAACTCTTTCAAAGTATGCAATTAACACAGTTGCACTTACAACTGTGCTCACAGCTATTAGGTGTTCATTCCTTAAGGACAATGATAAAAAGAAGATCGCAACTGTGTTTTCTATTGCCTTTCTTAAGCAGTCTACTCTAGAAAACTTTTCTGACAGAAAAAAAAATGGACAAGCAATAAAAACCAGCAACAACAACAACAAAAAAAACCCCACAACCAAGCAAGTAAGCAAAGAAACAAATAAATGAACAAGAAAAATCAACCAAACAATGAAACAAATGAAAAAACCACAACAAAATCCACATGCCAGTTTATTTCATTCCTGCTTCATTTTTTGTGCTTGGTAGAGTTGGAGATACCTGTGAAGACAGGCAATGGTAATGGTAACTCTTCTGACACAAATTGCAAAAAGCACGGAAAAGTATAAATACACAGATCTTCGTTATAAAAGAGTTACCATTCCTGGAACAAGAAAATTTTGACTCAAGACTAATTATTTCCATGGACATTAAAAAGTCTAAAACACGCCTTGCAATGTGTTTATGAAGTAATCTCTTGTTCTAATAAACTCACTTTCTAATAAACTTGCTTTATAATCTTCTTCCTGAGAGAAAAACAAACAAACAAACAAGCAAATAAACAAAAAAGCACCATTGTTTTATAGAGGAATAAATTATTCTGAAATAGAGATTTTTTTTTTTTTTTTGCTGTTTAGTTTTCCTGCTCTTTAGAGAACCTGTAATACTACTAAATATGTAAATTTATTAAATCTCATTTCTTCAGAACAAAAGAAGAATCCTCTGGTGACTACTACACAACTGAAAGCTGCTTCTCAAATACAGATAGTAAAACCAGATAAGAGTAATAAAACCACATGACTCTTGAAAGTTCAGTACTCCATTAATATAGTTTAGCTGATTATGTGCATAAATGAAAATTTAGGTGTCAATATTAGGCACCTACTCTTACAAAAACCATAGACTTCATTCACCATACAAATGTATATACTATTTCTATATTTTCATAGTTTTAAAATTTATGCTGTTTCTCTTTTGTTCTGATTATGAAATACTTTAGGAAAAAATATAATGAAGTCCGAAAGTATTCGTAAAGTTATCTGAGGCAACACTACATATACTCACTTAATTTTAACTGACAATTCTTGTTGGATGCTTAACTTTATAGCTTTAGAGTTAATTGAATGGAACTTCAGTATCTGCAATTTTTTCATACACATTTCTCTCTCTCTGTGGACCTATGTAACGAGATTCCTACAGGGAATGAAAATGTTGCTGAACATAATTCTGCCTCATCAACACTTCAACAGTGCTGTTACCTTCCTTTGTGTGATGAAGAGGTTATTAATTTATGAATAATGAAATATGAATAATGAAAAATACTTTTATTATTAAAATATTAATAACCGATTAACCACTATTTTCTATATAGATTGTAGTGCATGGTTGTGAAAATACATCCCATAACTGGTTTAGTATGTACAATTTGACCCAATTAGAATATTTACAGAATTAATTTCTAATTAAGGGAACGAAGGGTGTAGTTCTGTTGGTTGTCCACCAGATGGCGACTCAACAAGACGCTTGGCGGCTTTAACTATATACGGAGAAAGATTTATAATGGTATCAAGAGGCAATTCAAGCTAGAAGGTCATGTGGCTAGGCGTGGGTGGTCTGAACTGAAAGTTAGTGAGTGTTGCACACGTGAAGAGATACACTGTGTCTTTGTTTGTAGCGAAGTAAGCTACTGGGTTACGCTGGCTGCTTGCTGTCTGCCTGGGGCTGGCCCTGGGGCTGGTCCGTTCCGGGCGGGGAAAGGCTCGCGGGGCTGAGGCCGTGGCTGAGTCGCTGGCGGTCTGTGGTGGGGGGCTTCCCCCTAGACGGTGACTTTCTTTCTCCTCCTGCCTCTGCGGGAGAGGCGAGACTTTCCGCCGATCGGCAGCTTCCCTTGGTAGGGTCAGTCCCACGGCGCAACTGTGGTGGCCGGTGAACAGGGTCAGTTCAGCAGGGCCGGTCCTGGGGGAGTGGTCCTGAGAGGCAGGGCTGGGTTCTTCGGCGTCGGCCCTTGCAGGGTTAGGCAGGGTGACAGTTCTCGGTAGGCGGGGTCAGACATCTCTGATCCTAAAGCGGAGCCCAGGGAAACCGCCGCTCTACGTAGCCACACCCCTTCACCGAAGCCTGTCGCCGCCATGTGGGAGTAAGATTTACAGGCAATGGCTTAAGCACAGCGAGTTTACAAAACTCGAGCGAAGCGAGAGCGTGCAAAGCTCTGGAGAACAAAAGGAGAGAGCAAAAGGAGAGAGCAACTTGTTTACAAGTGGGGTAACACTTACAAGTTTCTCGAGGCTGAATTTGGCCGATGGGCATTCTTACCAACAACCTGCTTTAGCCCATAGAAAGCGTTAAACTAGAATTATGCCCTTAAAAGGAAGGAGCATGAGCATCTCATGTGATGAGTGCATGTAGTTGTTTACCCCATAGAAGGCAGATTGTTGTTTGCCACCTGGCTGGCATCTGGGCCTTTGTATCCCACTCCAGAAAGGAGGGTGGAAGGAGGAACCTGCCCAAACACATTGGCACAAGTTTTACAATATTTGGGGGCATAATTCTGAGCATATGGTGCCTTCACTACACTTTGTCAAAGCTGAAGTATCTTGTATTATTGGCTTAATCATCACCTTTCCTTGGATCACCAGGGTCTCTAAAATGCACTACATATTGTTGGATGATGAGTAATGATTTCTGCACATGAACTATTTCTCCAACAGAAATGAAATTTCAGATCAGTTTATCTATTGCATTTTTTAGCAATAGAAAGAAAATACTTATGTAACCAAATTCTTTCTCTATTTTCCAGTATATTTACAAGGAAATCTAGCATTTCCCATGTATGTGGTGTTTGTATTGATGAACAAATGATTGTTACAAAATACCTTGGAGATGCATTGTGTTTGAGAGACATTTGGTTGTCACAAATATGAACAGGCTACAACACAGGAACACAATCTATAAAATCAGTAGAGCAAAGAATAAAAGGCAAACCCTAAAATTTACTAAGCAGCTTTATTCCTAATACTTCCATCTTCATGCAGTCTTTAAAAAACAACAAAAAAAAAACCCCAAAAACCGGCTTTACTGTTAAATTGGAATTGGTTTATCTGCATACATAATACTGTATATACTGAAGGTTTACTGATATGTTAATTTGAGATGCTTAAGGTAGATTTTAAAACTACCACAGATTTTGATACAAAGGTTCAGTGCTATTTGCAACTAGAAAGAAACACACCACTCTACTGAAGAAATAAAGAAAAAACCCCACAAAACCTACAATTCACTAAAATCCAACAATATTTGACAAAAAGAAATAGACACAGTGCTCTCTCCTGAAACTGCATTTCCTCTTCATCACAAGTAATGGGAGCTTAACCCTTGAACCATGTTTCGCATAAAACTGCTATGCATTACTATAAATTTTCCAAAAGCATTGGAGAATGGAGCTGAGAAAATCAAAATTATATGTTTTGTGCACCCTTGGGGGGGAAACAAAAAAAAAAAACACACCACAAAAACAAAACAAAACAAAAATAGAAACAAAACCAAACCAAAATAAGCAACCAAAGCAACCACAGAAGTCCAGAACAAGTTGGTGGCTGGGGGAAAGGGAGAAGCATAGATGGGAATAATAAGTACATTTTAAAAACTTATTTCTGTATGACCATTCATTATCACTACCTCTCATCACAGGACTGGAGAATAGCTAAGTAAACAAATAATGCTGTGAATAAAAAATTAAAGCAATATCCATTAATCCAGTCCCTGAAACTAGATTGACTAGATTATTGTGTGTGAGAAGCTACTTATTTTTCTACAATGAAATTGAGTTTTCTGGTTCTAAGAGAGCTCAAAAATTATGCATAAGTGAGTTTTTGTTTTAAGCTTGACTTTCTTTTGGAAATTTTTAAAATCTTTTATTAAAGGCAAAATTATGATGCTAAAAGCAAATTGTTCCACAGTAATTTACTCTACCAGTTGAGATCAAGCCAATAAGAATTTATTCACTTCACAGCTTTGTATAATGCAGGCCCTGTAACTCTGCTTTCATGAAAGTTAATATATTCTTGCTAAAGATTTTTCAGACCAACTGGGTTCATATATTTCTTAAGAAAGATGCTACTGAAAGCTAGCAGACGTGGGCACACTATAGACTAATGTGCCAGTGTGAGCAGCTCCTGATCGCTTGCTAGTCCTCCACAAAATCTCCAGAGAGCTACCCTATCCAAAAATTTTTAACATGTGGTATCTGCTACTTTCTGTTTAGAGAACTAATGAAACTTCTTCAAAGCAATATGACATATTGGACTGGTGTTCCATATTCTGCTTTTGTGGATTTGATGTTGTAATTTTAACTGTTGTTGTTTTTTAAATTTTACAGGCCACTATAGAGTTTAAAAGTTTGCAAACCAGCCAAAGGTTGTGCACTTGAGAACACTTTTGCTGTAAAATGTAGACAGAACATGGCATAAGGCCCTTATTCAACTCCAGGATGAGACAAACAAATGACAAAGACAAATGTTTTTATGTCTTCTTTTAATCAGTTTCCATAATGGCTACTATCAAAGTGTATTCTGATTTGCTGATGTCAAGGACTGTTTAAATAATTTTTGCTATCAGAAAAATTACTGGTTAGTTTATATTACTACAATTCTTCCATATTTGATGTAAATGCTGGAATCACTTAGAAGCTAATTAGAATAGTCTCTACTTCTTCCTTTTCAATTTTGTTTTTACAGTAAATAAGTACCTGTTGATGGATTTATCCAGTTCCTAAGTTTAGTCAGGTATAAACAGAACATATTTCTGCTACACTAAAAAAGTAATATTGACTGGTCATAATTTTCCTAATAAAAGCTTCAGTCCAATAGCGTCCACTTTCTGGATAGACTTTAAAACTGAAGGTGGTGAAACCACCTTTGATTGTTTTTAATCAAATTTTTATACAGAGTAAGCAGACAGGACAGGATAAACGAAGCAATCATAATCTTTATTTTTAGAAGTTAATATTTTTAGAGCACTATCTGATGCAGTATTTTATTTTGCACCCATGTTTCAAAGCATGGGTAAAGAGTATGTTATATGGGGAAATTCTAATATCTTTTAATGAATATACAGGTAAAAGGAAAAGTAGCAGTGCCCTAGTTATCCTGTATGAAGGCTTATAATTTTGTCTCTCTGTAATTCATGTAACATTCACATTTGATCCTTTAATTCTTCAATTATATTTGTGTCTCATTTTCACTCAGTGTCTCCTTTACAATTGATTCCCAATGGGATCATGGGAAATGTATATATCTTGCTTTCTAAAGGAAAATACTTGTATACACAAGAAATATTAGGAATGGATGGTGACTAGCTGAAGAAAATTAGAAAACAATTCCAATTTCGCATGTACTGACTATCAAAAAAACAAATGGTCCTTGTGTTGTGAAGTACTTTTCCCTAAAACATACAGAAAAAATGTCTACTGCATGCCATGCTAGCAGTTCATGAACTACTTTAGATGCAGTCTAATCTTTAATTTCCTTGTTCATCCTTAAGTTTCTCAAGCATTTGTTACATTAGATTCTACCAAAGTGTGAACTATTATTTAACTGTTCTTCATCTGGAAAAGTTTGAGGCAGAAACATTCATTTATGCATATCCTTATGCACACACAGTTCCTATAAGCATTCCTCAGAATTTAGCCTTTCTATTGAAACTTCCATTTCTAACAATTAAAAAACACTGGAAAATACACATTTCATCTGTTCCTACAGACATGCTGTAAAAAATTACAGAATAGTACAAATAAGCAAACAGCTGACTACATAAGACACAGCACACTCTTCTATTTATTTGACTGAAGACCATGAACAAGGTTTAATTAGGTTTGTTTAGTGCTTTCTTTTTATGGCTGTTTGGTTTGATTTGTTGTGGGGGACTGGGGGCAATTTTTGTACTATAATAAGTGAATTAAGAAACAGAGATAGAAAATCTTTTTATTTAAACTTAATTCAATGCATTAGTTATAAGTTACAATTGATTTATCTGTTAAAGATATAGGCTGGGACTTATTTAGTAAAAACCAGTTGCAAGTTCCAGAAAATCTGAATCAAAATTCATTAATAAGGTCATCTGTCTGTGGGACAGTGGCGTACCAAAAATCAAAACCATGTATGAGTACATTTTACCTTCTTACCATATATTAAGAACATCTGAATTAAGCATTTTCGTCTTTCCATTACGGTACTGGCTGTAGTTGGTCACTGAACACATTCCTGCGTCAGTTGCATTGGTACTTCCTAGAATCCCATACAGATTCCTGCTGTGACTGGCAGTATCACATTACAAAACTGAAGCGAAAGTAAAGTGAAAACAGTCAGGCATAACCAAGATACCAGAGTCGAAACAGATGGAAACAGCACAACCTAAATTCCTAGTCTCACTTGACAGACTGCTAGTGAATTGAAGAGCAGAAAAATGGGTGTAAATTACTTCTTTGCTATCCAACCTCACCTTTCTGTTCTCACTGTAATACCACAAACCCAAGTATGAACCAAAGGAAAATGCAGTAATCATTTGGAACCAATGCCAAAAGTGAAAGTGGCAAAAGTGCCGTCATAGTTTTAGCTACAACAGTATTCTGTTCAGTGATTTTACTTTTCATCTAACTCTCTTCTAAGTTCTAAACTTAAGCCTCTAAAGTTAATGTCATATTTTGGTGATAGTGTCTGATTTTAGAACTGATAATGCTTGATGTTTATAGTTAATACCAAGGGTTGGTATGCAGTGACTTGACCAAGGTTGATGCTAAATCTTGTGCACCACATTGAGGGTGCAGCAAGTGGTCATACTTGCAGGGAGAAGTGAACAGAACAGGTGACCCTAAACTGAACAACTAGGTGTTCTCTTCCATATTGTGTATGTACCGTCATATTCAGTATAAAGTTGAGGGAACACAAGCTTTCTTTTCCAATGTCTGGCATCTGAGGAGGACTCTGTCCTGCCTTCAATGCCCGGTTCCAGCACTCAGCTTTCTGAATTCGATTCCTGTTTGCTGAATCCAGTCTGGGACTTCCCTAGGGCTTTGCAGATCATTCAGAGATGATGGTGGTGTAATCACCCTCATGGGGGTTGGGTCTGATATTGATTTGGCATGTATTTATATATATTTATTTTAATGTTGTTTTCATTAAAATTGTTTAGTTTTCTAATCCACGACTCTCTCCTTTATTCCCTTTCTCTTCCCTTTGGAAAAGGAGAAGCATTAACAGGGAGTATCTTGTCATTTGTCTAGTGGCTGGCCAAGCCCTAACTCTGGACAGGGGCATCCTAAGCAACCATTCTGACCTCAGGCTCATCTTTACACCAAAAAGTTACAATTGCACCTGTTTTAAAATGCTGGAAACAAAGAAAGGCACAATGGCCTAAACTATCACTGAGATCTACTGCCAACAGCTCAGGCAACCAGTACTGGTGTCTACCTTTAGACATGGAGACTAAAAGAAGAATGGCCTTTTCACTGTTTGGCAAAGCAGAAGAGGACTTCTACTAGCAGATTCACATTTTATAGCAATGGACTATTAGCCTATATTTTATGGTCAGAAAGAGCAGAGTCTTTTCCTCCTTTAAGTATTTACTCCTAAGTCACAGCAAGTAGAGTAGGACCACAAATCCTGTGAAGTTTAGAAAAAAAAAATAAATCCAAGAACAGAAGAGTGTATTGCTGCCAGAAGACATATAATACACCACCTCCTCATCAGTATCCAAACTGAAGGAACAATCATGTTTTTTGAAGAAGTTTGTAAGTCTTCGTGCTATAGCAGGCTATTCCACCCCATACATCCCTCCATGGCTTAAAAGGACAATTTGAAAAATGCACTTAAGGTCAGGTATACATGCTTGCATGTGGCAAGTCAAAGGAACATGCCCAAACCACTACCATCCTTTCAGACTATTACATATCAAGTCTGAAAATTATTCATCCTGACTGGAAGAAACAAAGAGCCGCATCCATTGAGTAAACAGTTCCTTGAGTAAACATTTCCCTGAGTAAAATTGCCGGTAGCTTCTTCCATAAGGACCACATCTCTGCAGTGAAACATAAAGATTGTTACCTGCAGACGTTTAAAGATTTTGGGCAACACAGATTAAAATCATTTGCCTAAAGTTAAATTTGCTTACCCATCTTCCTTATTGGAAATGTTTCTACTAAAAAAGCCTAAATAAATTCTATTGCCAGGATCCCTCCCCTCATCACCACACCCTGTAAGGAACCTTTAGGTGTTTTTCAATGAACTGTTGTACAGGGTAATGACTTCGCTCAGTGCTGATACAGGCTCAGTCCCACCACTTGCATCACAAAATAGGGGTAACACCAGAGTTCTGACATTAGATAAAACATTGTACCAACCAACATCTTAGCAGTCGCTGTTTGTCATGTTCCAGTATAGTTTGCAATCACTTCATCAAAATCTTTCTGAAATGCACTGTTGCTTACTTTTTATTCTCCCTCTTTTCCTTTAGGGAGTCAAACTATCTTTTCAAAGTTATTTTTCTTCTTCTTTAGCTAAAACAAAAGAAAAACAACCAACAAATCCACAACACGGACAACCTTTTTCTGAGTTCCTCTTACTCCAGTAAGAAAATGAGGACAAATGCCAAGATTTCCCTAGGAGCCAGCTCCAGATTTTTAGAATTAAAAGAAATTTGGTCCAGCTACTCTCCTCATCTAGCACCTTACATTAATAACTTCCCATTTCATTACTACTGGAAGCAGTTCTGCATTGTAGCTGCATTTTAGTAGCTAAGGTTAAATTATTTAACAAGTAAATTAATTTCAAAACAATTTAATATCACAGAATTTTACAGTTACTGAATAAAACAAACAAAAAGTTAACTGTTAAACACTTTATTGCTCCAACTGTTTAGTGAAATAGGCAAGAAAGGGGAACAAAAAGAAATTAATAAATAATTCATTTACTGTAACAGCTTTTGAATGAGGTAAAAAAGGAATACAAGAATTAATGACTTTCTCTTTCAGAAGAAAATTGGACCAGTGCATGCAAACCTGACCTGAACCAGACCTATTCATAAAGCCAGTTAACATATGTAACAACGGCAAATTTTATTGGCTTTGTCTGAACTGGAGTTAATTCTCAGAGCAGCTTTCTAGTGCGGTGTTTTGCAGTCCTGTAGCTGGGTGTTGATAACACACCAGTGTTTTGGCTACTGCTGAACTGTGCTTTTCCAACATTTCCCCACACCAAAAGTATGCTGAGAGGTGGGCAAGATATTGGGAGGGACACAGCTGGGCCAGCTGACCCAAACTGTCCAAAGGGGTATTCCATGCCAAATGACATCAGCTCAGATACAAGAACTAAGTGAAAGAAGGAAGTGGGAGGATATCCTTCCATAGCATCTGTCCTCCATATGTTACATGTAGAGCTCTGCTTCCCAGGACTGAAGACTATCTGTTGATGGGAAGTAGAGAATAACATCTCTCTTTGCTTCTGCTTCTTGTGGTAGTTTTAGACTATGCCTTTAAAAGTTTTCATAGACCTTGAGCAGAAAGTAGTAAAAAATGTAAATAAATCACTATTGGGTGTAAAAAGGAAAATAATGATTATTCTAAACAATTCCTTTGGAGGGATATCTCCCATAATATTTGGTTCCCAAAACAATCTCTCTCTCTTCTCACTTCTTCGCTGGGGAGACACTAACTGGCTTTGCTGACCTTGGCTGCATCACTTTTATTTTGGCTAATATCTCTGCTTCTCTCTCTTTTCCCTTGTATACAGGGGGGTAAAGGGGAGGCAGGGAGAGAGAAGCCATTACAACTTCCCTGATCTTTGGCCAGGAGGGTTCTTGTGCTGTTTCTTAATTGTAAATACCTGTAAATACTGCAAATATTGTATATTTGTATATATTCACTGCATTTTGTTGTAGATTGTAGCTTGGCTTGTAAATACAGCTTTCAGTTGCTTTCCAAACTGAGCTGGTCTGGCAAAGTTAATGCTGGGGCTGAATTTTCAACCCACCACACTTCCACACACTCTTTGCCTGTGCTTAGCATTATTAAATTGCTTCTACCTTATTACTGGCTTTTGTCATATTTTCCTCTTTCCCCTGTTCATCCAAGAAGGGGAGTGATAGAGTGGGTTTGGTGGGCATTTGGCCCCCAGCCAGGGCCAAACCACCACAGTCCTTTTTGGTGTGTTGGTCAGGAAATATAGCATAGCTGCAACTTTGCTTTAAGCCTGTTTCAGTTAGGATACAACTTCCTGTGCTGGTCATGAGCTTGCTAGCAGCATTACTTTGTTTTGGAATATTTCCTTTGTTTAGGAACATTTTGAGACAGATAACTGCTATGTGCCTGCTTACTGTCTGCCCTGGGCTGGCTGGGGCTGGTCCATACCGAGTTGGGGAAGGCTCTCTACGGACAGAACTGGTGACTTTCCTTCTCCTCCCGCCTCTGCGGGAGGGGTGAGACTTTTGCCGGCTGTCGGTTTCCCTCAGCAGGGTGGTCTCTTGGATGAGTCTGCAGCTGGTGTGACTCCCTGGATGGAGTCAGCCCTTGCAGGGTCAGTCCTGTGCTGCAGCAGGTGGGGCCGGGGTTGCGGTTGTGTGGAGCAGTGGTTGCCCTTGGCTCAAAGTGGAGCTGGCAATGCCAATTCTCAGTGACTGCTTCTCTGTTGAGGGTTACGAGGCAGTCCTTTGCTTGGCTCAGAGGAGTGGATGGGACTCTCTCCCAGGATGGTCCTGGATTTGAGTTACTCTAGTGTCACAAGGCTGTGGAGCGGTGAAGCGGGTGGATCCCTTTATATCTCGCAAATGGCAGGATCACACAGGGCACGTCTGAACGCTGTCCTGCTTTCCAAACCAGCACAGAGACTCTTTGGTTTGTTGTCTGCTGCTCGTGGCTACAGCAGATGCTTGAACTGCCCAGATTGGGCTAGTCCTTTCCTCTCTGGGCCAAAGGCTTACCAGTCTTCTTTTAGGCACAGCAGGCTCTTCTTCCGATCCAGTGGGACTGGCCTTTCGACACTGTAGTCTTCTGTACCTTCCAGGAAGGGATTTCCTTTGCAGATTCCTTGGGCAAACTGAGGCACAGCAGCCTTCCTGGCTTCTTCTCCATGCTGCAGAGGCTGCTAGTATGCATGCATGTGGGAGTGAGAAGACTTACAGGCAATGGCGCTTAGCACCTAAGGCTGAAGCACAGCAAGCTTACAAGCTCAGGCAAAGTGAGAATGACTTGATCGCAAGTTGGGGTAATACTGATAAGTTTCTCGAGGCTGGATTTGACCAATGGGAATTCTTGTTGACAACCTGCTTTAGCCTATAGAAAGTGTGAAGCTAGAATTATGCCCTTACTTGGAAGAAGTATGAGTATCTCATACACTCCAGAAAGGAGGGTGGGAGGGGGAACTTGCCCAAACAAGTTGGGACAAGTTTTACAGTATTTGGGGGCATAATTCTGGGCATATGGTGCCTTCACCACACCCTGCTGTTCTGTGGGAGCTATGTTAGGGAGGTTATCATCTCTTTCTCCCTGAGATGAATGTAGAAAGTTTTATTACGCAGGCCCCCTATGTGAACTCTTTAATACTGCTGATCAATGTCACTGGCATGTTAAGGGCTTTGTGGAACCTGGTGCCATCATGGCATGAAAGGAGACAGTCTTTGGGTGAGGAAATATTGAAATGTGCCCTGAGGTGGCTGGTCCCTGGTTGGCAGGGGGTGTGAAAGGATTTGGGTAGATTCCTAGGACAGTTATAACCTCCCACAGCCTGTGACTTTACTTCAGAAGAGGCAAATAATTCTGGTAAATTGAGACATCATCTGATAGAAGGGTGTCTTGCTTACCCCAATGAAAACCAACAACTCCTAGCACTGTATTGGGGCCTGGCCTGTGACTATCAAGCCATAGGTCAGTACTCTTAGAGGACTGTGGCTGAGACAGGCACCCAAACATCACCTGAAGATACCGTGGTTGAGATGGGGACCCAAACAGCAGCTAGAGTGGTTGCCCCAGCAGTGAAAAAGAAACAATGGACAAGAAGGTCAACAGGTCCCTATCGCTGATTAGTAAAGGACAAGGAAGATTCTGATCAAGGAGCTGGTCCAGCAGCTGGGAGATCATAGAGAGTGAGTGAAATCAAGCAGGAAGTAGAGACTACCCAGTCCCTGACCTCAGCAGAGCTAAGAGATATGCATAAGGGCACCAGCCAGGAGAGCAGGTTGCTGCCTGGCTGCTCTGGTAGACTGGGATACTAGACTTGCTAGTCTGCTGTTAGAAGGGAAAGAACCCCAACAACTAGGACCCATCACCAGAAAATGAGGGACTGAGAAAGCTACTGGAAAAGAAAGAGGTACATACAGTCACTAGAGACGACTCCTGTTAAGTGTGAGGACAAGGTACCCATGGAAGGAAGACCTTGTGTGGCAGTTTAGGCTGGGTGCCTCCTGTTGCTGCCAAATATATTACATCTCTGGTGTCCTGAATGTCCACCCAATAAGGTGGACACAGGAAATGGCGTATTTCTACCCATAAATCCTGCCCCCTATAAATCCACCTGCAAAGTCATTCTCTCTTTCTTCCCTCTCTGCCCCCGTGGGAGATGCTCTCTCTTATTGGGTAACGGTGGGGGAGTATCTCAGGCCTCCTAGGCCTGTCTAGGCCTAATGGAGGGGGGGTGGGGGAGCAGTCTCAGACCTGTCCAGCCTGAGACTTGTCTAGCAGTGGGAGGGGGGAAGAAAGAGGCCTGGGGGTTTGGGTATACCCTCAGGTGGGGAGAAGGGAAGGACTGGGAAGCCTTTGGGTATTATGTAAGGGGCTCTGTATGCTTTGGGATATTTTTGGCACTATGCTTTGTAGTTTTTTGTAGTTTCACTAATTGCTTTTCCATTTACACTTTCCATCGCTCCCCAGTCCATTTGTGTGAGTGTCATTCTTATGTCCCTCTTGGGGCAAAAGAGGATCTGTCTGGCCTCAAACCAGTACACCTTGTGAATTCCAAGGAAGTGGAACACTGCAGATGTTCTCATCTCTCATACACTGCCTGAGAGATTTAGCAGTGTTGGAAATTATCTGCAGTGACCTAGACAATGAGAGCATCTCCACAGATCCAGAGGATATCCTTTGTACACAGCCCATATGCAGAAAGGTGATACAGGGTGCCCCAGTGTCATACTCAAACAACTTATGTATGTATGGATGTATTGTATGGATGAAGATACATGGCCTGTGGAGACAGTGTCAGCCTGGCCCCAGAATTCTAAGGATAATCTCTATACCACCTCATTCCCACAAGACAGTGCCTCATCTACAGGGAATACCCCAAGAAATCAGTCCTCTTCTACCCAGTCAGAGGGAAGGGGAGCCCCAGGCACATGCCATGAGGAGCACTATGATTTATCCTCTCCATGGCCATGGGGAGGGTATGAGGAAATAGGATGGTGAACCTATTTCTAAATCGGAAGATTGTGTATGTTAACTGAGACTGAAGGTGTTGGTTAAGAAGGGATGATCTAAGGTGGCAGTCAAAGTAGCTGCTGTAGAGAGTCAAGAAGGCAAACAACAGTCTTGCAGGTGGAGAAGGAATGAGGTTGCATCCCCTAATCCTGATGAGGGGACCTCTGGTCAGGTACCACCAAGGTCAGACAGTGAATACTTTGATAAAGGCCAGGAGTAGAGGGTCTCTGCCTTAGGGCAGGAGGAGGAAAAGGATGACAGGGTATTCTGGACTGTGTGGATTCAATGGCTTGGCACAGTGAAGCAAGACAAGTATAAGTGCTGGTAGACACAGGTGTATTGTGTACATTAATGCCATCAGGGCATAAAGGCGCTGGATCCATCTGGATTTATGGAGTGACAGGAGGCTGCCAAGAGTTGTCTGTATGTGAAGCTGATATGAGCCTAACGGGACAAGTGGGAAAAGCATCCCACTGTGACGGGCCCAGAGGCCCCTTGTATTCTTGGTATAGATTATCTCAAGAGACAGTATTTCAAGCCAGGGCCAAACCACCACACCAATGAAATTTATTTTACACTCATAAAACTGCAAACATCCTGAAAATCATTCCTTAACTGGACATGCTCAGTTGATCAGTCTGGTAATCTCATAAAAGAAGTCAGCTATGGTTCGAGCAATATAAATTCATTAATACTAAATAATTTTTATTTTTAAATTAAAATATCTCATTTCCAGTGTACATTCAGTTGAGTGACCTGAGTTAAGATATAGCTAACATCCTATTGACAAACCAGAGAAAAATTTGCAGTCTTGTAGAATTGCCATCTCTCTGCTGCTGCATCCACTCATTTTCTGTGGGCAGAAATGCCTACTTCAGAAAGCAATTGCCTGCATTCCTTGCCTGCTTGCACGTGGCTTTATGCTGCTAACCCAATCTCAGATTTTTCATTTACTGCCAGTTGGTTTCCATATTAATGTCACTATTGAATCAGAATACTTTAGGAAGATAGACGAATATTCAAGAGAAGGAAAGAAAAATTGCTAGTCCTACTAAATGCTTAAAAGCTTCCACACCTCTTCCACATAATTCCTCTAACAAAAGAGCTGATTTTCCTTTACTACTTAATCAGCTGCAGCACCTTGGAGATCCTTAAACCATACATACTTTGGTGAATAGTACGCATGATTTGCAGTAGTAACGGGCTATCTTAGATGGAATTTAGCAAAAATCTCTTTCCCCCACGCATCACGAGTGAGATGCTTTTCACAGGCCATGTATTTTGCCATAACTTGAAATGAGAGTAAGCATGATAAAGGAGAAGCTGAAGCATTACCTGAAGTCTAAACTTTCACTACTTCACTGTTAATTGCCCAATTCTGACTGCATTCACAAGTAGAGGATGTTGAAATGCCATGATACAATCACAAATTGAAAGTAATTTTGGTTAGGCTGCTGATTTGCACACAAATAAAGAAGGTAACTGGAAAACCCAGTGAGTTGTTTCCTGTCTGAAGTCTTCTGGTAAATAAGTGAGCTTGCCAATCAAGAAAATTGAATGAGCTAGAGAAATTAACAGGAAAGAAAATATTTAGTCTCAGGTTCTGTAAATTGAAGGTGGCTGATAGCCTATTACAATGGAAGTTATTTTAGATGAACACTAGACAACTAGCTGTCTACTTGAGATACTTAATAACCCTCTGTTTTCTTGATGTGAAGATCTGCTATTAGATTTCATACATTTTACGTGGTACAACTGAATCAAGTGTTCAAGTACTATAGTACATTATACAAGGTGGACACCTGGCCTCATGCGTCACTGCAAATATGTTTCTAAGAAGCCTGCATTAGCAAAAACATTTATCATCAAATGCAGACTTCTAATGAGAAGATCACAGTATCACAGTATATTAGAGGTTGGAAGGGACCTCAAGAGATCATCAAGTCCAACCCAGCTGCCAAAGCAGGATCATTGAGGGTAGACCACACAGGAAATGCATCCAGGTGGGTTTGGAAAGTCTCCAGAGGAGATTCCACAACCTCTATGCACAGCCTGTTCCAGTGCTCCGCCACCCTTACTTTAAAGAAGTTTCTCCTCATGTTGAGGTGAAATCTTCTATGTTCAAGTTTGAACCCATTGTTCCTTGTCTTAATACTGTGAACCACTGAAAAGAGCCTGGTCCCCCCCACTTGACACCCACCCCTCAGATACTTATCCATATCAATGAGATCCCCTCTCAGTCTTCTCAAGACTGCATAGCCCCAGGGCTCTCAGTCTCTCTTCAAAGGGGAGATGCTCAAGTCCCCTAATCATCCTCGTGGCTCTCCGTTGGATTCTCTCCAGCAGTTCTCTGTCTTGAACTGGGGAGCCCAAAACTGGATGCAATGTTCCAGATGTGGTCTCACCAGGGCAGAGCAGAGAGGTAGAAGAACTTCCCTAGATCTGCTGGACACACCCTTCTTGATGAAAACTTTAAAATGGAGTAACTTAGTGTTTCAAACAATTTTAGCAATATTCTGTTTAATTTCTTCCCTTATGAAGAGAGACTGAGAAACCTGGGGCTGTTTAGTCTTGAAGAGAAGACTGAGAGGGAATCTCATCAATGTCTGTAAATATCTGAGGGGTGGGTGTCAAGTGGATGGGGCCAATCTCTTTTCAGAGATTCCTGCACTCTTTTCAGTGCACACGAATAAGACAAGGAACAGTGAGTATAAACTTGAACATAGAAGATTTCACCTCAACATGAGGAGAAACTTCTTTACAGTGAGGGTGATGGAGCACTGGAACAGGCTGCCCAGAGGAGTTGTGGAGACTCCTTCTTTTCAGACTTTCAAAACCCACCTGGATGCATTCCTGTGCTTTGGCAGTGGGGTTGGACCTGATGATCTCAGGAGGACCCTTCCAACCTCTAATGTACTGTGATACTGTGATTTAATCTTGATCCAGAATGCAAATATACTTACTTGTCAGAGTTTAATTCTACCTCAATATAGTTTAATCTGGTGGAGCTAAACCAGTTACATCTACATTGAGTAAATCTTAGAATTTTAGAACTGCTAGCTACAGTACAGTAAAAAAACCAGCAAAAGTCTCATGTTAATGTTAAATAAAAGCAAGAATTTAAGTCTATGAACATTCACCACAAGTGATCTTTGGGGAATTTTCTTTGATAAACTCTAGCCAGTTATATTGAGAGTTTAACTATAGCATGCTGGCACACTAAAGAGTAAATTTCATGCTATCTGGATGTCCTGGGGCAGCATTGCTTCAATGCTGTTAAATATTTGCCACAACTTATATGTGTTAGAGGCTCCCATATTATACCTGTCATGTTGTCTTTTCAGAAAATATTGAACATGTAGCTCATACTATAGCTCTATAAAATAATTATCCCTTCACTAAACTATCTGTCAAACTGGCTTGTTGCCAAACTAGAGACAAATTTTAAAAGTCAGGCCAGTTGGAGAATAACTGGGTCAGTAGTTTGAAAAAAAATATTTAAAAAAGGAAAAATCACTGTCTTATTTTTACAATTTAAATAGGCTCTGGTTTTACTGCTCACTAGAGAAACACAGGACTTTTCAAGCCTTCCATGATGTTATTACCTAATATATTTTTTTCTATAGCATCAAGAAATTGAAGACATGAAGGGTGGCATATTTTGTAAGTGACTTTTGCTACATAGTAGCAAACTTAAGTCATTATCTAATAGACAGAGGAACTGAGAAGGGGAGGATCATAAATTTAGTCAAGAACTGAACCAATGAATCACAGAACAAGTGATCTCTGAGTTGACACTGCTTTACTTACAGCCAGGATGGTACAAGTATAGGTTGATAGTGAAAAAAACACTGACACTACACTACCATGTATTCTAGAAACCACTGAAATTGAATGAAAGAAAAGGTGACAAGGGCCTCTAGTGTGGGATTTCCTGGGAGGAAGGGAATAGTAGGGAAAGAAGAGAGAAAAAGGCAGACCATTTTCCAAGTGATTATCATTTGGTGGTTAGGTTCGTTCTCTAGATTCATTTACAAGTATAGGACTGTTATGATAAAGCCACAGAAAGAATTTAAGTCTTAACCACATGTTTGATTCAACTCCTCATTCAAATAAATATTCTAAATCTGTCTCTCATGTCTTGAGGTGAGGCTTTGCTATTATATTCATAGAATGTCAGGTTCGAAGGGACCTAAAGGATCAAAGTTCAAAGGTTCAAAGTTTCTTAGGAAATGCATAGTATAAAAAGGCCCAGCATTATGCCTATTTGAATCTTAAAAGTGGTCAGTGCTGGGGACTCCACCATTTCATACAATAAAGGATGGCATTTCTCCTTCTCTTTTTATTGCTAATGTATTTACAGAAACATTTTTCTTTTTTTTTTTTCCTGACAATTGCCAGATGAGGTTCTAGTTGGACTTTAGCCCTTCTAACTTTCTCCCTACATAACATTCACAATGTCCTTGCAGTCTTCCTGAGTGGCATGTCCTTTTTTCCAAAGGTCATAAACTTCCCTGGTTTTGTGTATTCCAGACACAGCTCTCTTTTCAGGTAGGCCAGGTTTCTTTTCCCAGTGGCTTATCTTTTGGCATATGGGGACAACCTGCTCCTGTACCTTTAAGATTTTCTTCATGAAGGATGTCCAGCCTTCCTGGACTCTGATCTTCAAGACTGCCTCCCAAGGAACTCTCAGCCAAGCTCCTAAACAGGCCACAGTCTACCCCCCAGAAGGCCCAGCATCTTAAAGAATTTATTTCTTCATCCTTGTTAGGGGTTATACAGCAGACTCCTACCATGATGTCCGATTCACTCAATCCTGTCATCACCATCACTAAACTCTAGACAGTCAAAACGTTCCCTAATATACAGGGCTACATCACTACCTCTCCTTCTTTGTTTTTCCTTTCTGAAGAGCCCATAGCCATCCATTTCAGAACTCTAGTTGTGCAAGTCACCTCCACCACATTTCCATGATAGCAACTATATCACAGTCTTCCTGCTGTACAGTGGCTTCCAGATCCCACTGTTTGTTAACCATGCTGTGTGTATTGGTGTAGGTATGGGGAGTTAGATAGTAGCACCTAATGTATTATCAATAACAGAAAAATGTGCTTGGGCAATTTCAGGGGACATGTGCACAACTACACACTCTATATTAATACAGTAGGGCCTCATGAGACTAGAAATGTGGCACAGTAGTAGAAGCCTTCCCACTGAGTGCCTCCAGGACACAAAAAGGTGTCACAACTATCAGGTCACAGTAATCACTGGGAGAATACAAAACTGAGAACAGTGTAGAACTACACTTAAAATATAACAAAGAGAACAAAGAACATGTTCCCAAAATATGTAAAATAAGCTCTACAAAAATATGAGCAAGGAAGAGCAGAAAAAGTAAAGTTTGCTCTGTGACTGTCTTGATCTTTAAGGATTGTGTGTGTGACAAATGTCGCTACTCTTCTACAGTCAAGTCCTTCCTTAACTTCCATAGAAACAGGATATTGTTCTTTTTTTTCCCATAAGACATATGCTGTTACTACAAGTCAGGAATCAGAAGACTTTTTTTTTTTTTAATACAGTTAAATAAATTGAATTTTAAACACATATGTGTATGTACGTGTGTCTGTTTTCAGCTACAGTGTTACCACATGACATAGCGATTAATTCTGATTCAGGGTAGCATTCAATGCAACGTAATACACATTGAATGTTTCAACTGTAAAACACTGACCTAACAAGAGCAGTTTTGATTTTTGGCAAATTATATAATCCACCCCTATTGAGCTGTAGTAAGCTGTACTTAGGCCACTAAATATCAACAAAAGTTTTCAAAAGTATTGAGAAAACACTTCTAAAACATTTTCTCTTACCATGCTCTCTAGGATATCTTTTGATACAGAAAAGGTAAAAATAATGACATTAAAACATCTGCTTTTTCTGGATGATCCTCATATTCCTTAACCAGTAAAAAGCTAATACACTGTAAAACACCAATAAAATCTAATAGAGTTGGCAGTGAAATTTTCATATTTAGTAGTTTTCATAACAATGATTTGTAAGTAATGTCTGTAATAATCTTCCCATTTTTTACTATGAAACCTCCAGTTTAATCAGTTACATCACATTATGCAACGTCTCAATGCAATAATCAAGGAAAACATTCCAGATAAGAATGCATTTCTATTGAGTTTAAATTGCTAATCTCTTCTCATGGTTACATGTTAGAGACTATTGTAACAGTGAAGCAGCAAAACCATGACTACAGTCAAGTCTTTTGAAAATCACAGTGATATTGCCTGTATCTACCAACTTGGCTCCAGGAGCTATGCAATGCCTTGGTATTTAAAATATATGTAGTATTGCATGTCAGTAAAAAGCAAATGGTTCAAAACAGCATATTTGAAGATGTTCTGAACTTGTATTTCTCTTTGCTCTCATGAACTTAAATCCTACTTAACTCCTTGCTGAAAATCTTCTAATGTATTTTGAATTAGAAGTCCTTCTGTACTGCATCTCTATCACTCAGAAGCCTATGGAGTTCAATATAGGAAGTTCTTTTATCAAAGAAACATGTTTAGGTTTTATCATAAGAGGCATATTAAAAAAATTATACAGCTGAAAAAGGAAAACAAACACTGACACACACATACACAAAGAAAAAAACCAACAACATAAAAAACCACCCAAACCCCCTCAACCTACTCAGCAGTCAGGAGACCTCTGTTTGCTTTAAGAAATTCCCGGTCAATTTTCTATTTTCTTAGAGATTTCTCCACGATTGTGAATCGGTCTCTAATCAGTAAACTCATAAACAGCTGATGTACAACATCCTCAGGATTTTGTTATTGCCTAGCTACAGACAGCTTCACACTGAGCAGACCATTTCTTTGTTCCAAAGCTCCCAAATCCTGTGCATGCAACCTCTATTACTCGTTACACTGCTCAGTCACATTGAAGTTATGTCTGCCCTTTAAATACAGGCTATGAAATATGTACCAGGTTTGATAGCTGTACCCCCTAATTTTTATGTAGTAATTTTAAGCCTTGTATCCTCTGCCTGTTGTTCCTTATTAGAAAGTAGGGCAAACATTTTTACTCCTATTATTCATAAAGGAAAACTAAAAAAAGCAACTTGGATGATAGGTCTTTAATATGGCACTTAAAAGGACCTCTCATCATCAAGTCTTGGAAAACTCAGAACGTGTAAACATGACTTGTTCTCAACCTATTCACCAAAGAAACCCCAATGGCTTAGAAAAAGAAATTGGTGCTGTCACAGGACCAGGACAATTCTCAGAAACTCAGAATCATGGAGCAGTTTAGAGAACATACCTGGCCATGATGTAGGCAAGAAATGAGCTCTCCTGTTGACACCAGGAAAAAATTCCAGGACACTTAACATGGGCTATTTCTGTGTTTGTCTCAGGAATCTTCCATCGTTTTGGTCTGACTGGCTAGATAATTCATGCTTGTTTTCTTTTTCTAATCAAATCCTTCATTAGTATTAAGTAGTTGTCAGTAGCAATGAAGTTTACTAAGAAGATATTACTAATCAAATTAGTGATCTCACACAGTAATTATAGCTGTTTCATGATGTGTTCTTTAAGGATTCAGAAAACTCAGAACAGCTGCTACAGCTGCTACAGCTAAAGTGCAGAACTGTGTGGTTTTACATTAAATGCACACAAAAAAAGAGAAAATCTTGCTCAGGCATCATCTCTAAGCAAGTGGAGGTAAAGAAGATTATCAGTAGTAGTATTCAGCATGGATCCATGAGGTGGAAATCATGCTTGACCAATCTGATAGCCTTTCAAGATGGAGTGATCAGCTGGGTAGATGAGAGGAAAGCAGTGGGTGTTGTCTACCTTGATTTCAGCAAGGCTATTGACACCATGTCCCATGACATCCTCATAGGCAAATTGAGGAAATGTGGGTTACATGAGTGGATGGTGAGGTATATGGAGAACTGGCTGAACAACAGAGCTCAGAGGTTGTGATCAGCAATTCAGAGACTAGTTGGAGGCCTGTAGCGTTCCTCAGGGGTCTGTACTGGGTCCAGCCTTGTTCAACACCTTCATCAACTATCTGCTAGAAGGGATGGAGTACATTCTAAGCAACTTTTCTGATGATACAAAACTGGAAGGAGTGGCTGACTCTCCAGAAGGCAGTGCAACACCTGGACAGGTTGGAGAATCAGGTGGATGGGAACCTCACAAAGTTCAACCAGAGCAAGCATAGAGTCCTGCACATGGGGATAACAGCCTCACGCACTATAGTAGAGGTTAGGGGTTGATCTGCTGGAAAGCAGCTCTTTGGAGAAGGAGATGGGTCTCCTGTTTGAGAAGAGGTTAACCATGAGCCACCAGTGAGCTTTTGTGGCCAAGAAGAGTTTCCTAAACATATTGAAAAACTTCCTTACTTTGAGGTTGACAGAGCACTGGGACAGACTTACCAGAGAGGTTGTGGAGATGTTCCAAGGTAAACCTACTTTATCAAGAGGGTTGGGTTAGATGACTCCCAGAGGACCCTTCCAACTCATACCATCCTGTGATTCTCTGCTAAAAAGCCCAAAACCTATAGCAAAAATAAGAAAGATGCCATCTGGCAACCTTAACCTTGTTCTCTTGATTGGTTGACTTCAGAGACACCCATAGAAATTCTGTGTAGGGATTCAGATCATGACACCTCTGGTGTGATTATTTAGGCTCATAACTAAGATTTACCCACCTCTTCCTGGTGGATTGATGCCATCTGGGGAGAAAGCATTTGCTCAGAAATCATAACCTTCAATTTTCATTACATTACAACATGAAAGTATCTTGGAACAGAAAAAAAAGTTTATTTCAATATACTTTTAAATATTGCATCTCTGGCATGATCCCACTCTAATGTGATTTTAACTGTCATTCTCATATCTCACACTTGACAAATAATATCCTCATCACAAAAATAAAGCTCTGATGGCAAGAAACCATCTTTTAGATACTACAATTGTGTAGGACACACAAAGACCTTGTTGAAGTAATTGAAAAGGTTTTTATTTTTGTTTGGATGTGTTCATTTCCTCCTGTAACTTTTAATTAATGTTATTGCTACCTCTTTTGACCCGCATACTTTGTGAGGGGTACAAAAGTCATGTAACAAAGATGACTTGGCAGTTTTATAAACCAGTAATTGGGAATCAATGTCCTTTAAGCTGTGGGCAGAAAATGTAATAAACAATCTAGTCTAGAGGGACAAAGGATTGTTTGTTAATAGTACAAAAAGGTCAGTGCTACAGTAATTAAATTAAACCTGCAAGGCATTCTAAATAATACTTCTGAATTGTAATATTCCAGAAAGAAATAAAGCACTTGACAGTTACATTCTACTGAATCTACCACAATTCATGTCCTAAATAATTGAACATGCTTAAATATCTTTCTGTTTTAACACTTGATCCTAAATCTGCAATCTTTATTCTTATACTAGTCAATGTAGTAAAGCCCAGAGAAGCTCAGAAGTGAAAAGTATTCAGCTCTGCACACAACATGTTTGAGAGAGCCCACATTCTGGTCTTAGCAGTGAAGACATTTTTTTGAAAGCATTTTATTGGGTTTCCTTGACAAGGTTTTGGTACCAGATGTGCTTTAGGAGTAGCTTCTATGAAAAGACACCGGGAGCTGCCCCTGTGTCAGACAGAGCCAGTTCCAGCCAGCTCAAGGATGGACCTGCACTCACCAAAGCTGAACTATGATAATAGTGCATCTGTGATATTTAAGAAAGGGTTTTAAAATGCTGTGCAGCAGTTATGGGGGAGAGTGGTGAGAAAATATGAGAGAACAACTATGCAGACATCCAGGTCAGCCAAGAAAGAGGAGAAGGAAGCATTTCAGACACCAGGACAGAGACTCCCTGAAACTCCTGCAAAAGACCATGGTGATGCATGTAGTCCCATGGAGGTCTACACTGGAGCAGATGCCTATACTGCAGGCCATAGAGGACACTGCTGGAGGAGGCAGATGTGCCCTGAGGAATCTGCAACCTCATGGAGAGCCCATGCACAGCGAATAGTGAAAAGAGGCCAGGCAGAGACAGGTTTTTCTGGCAACGTGTTTGACCTCACACTAGAACACAAGCCTTGGAAAGGACCCATGCTAGAGCAGTTAATGAAGAATTTCAGAGTGTGGAAAGTACCCATCATCTTGGAGAAGTTCATGAAGGGCAGTGCCCCATGAGGAGGACCCTATACTGGAGCAAGAAAAAAGCATGAGGAGAAAGGAGAGGCAGAAATGAAGCATTGCGGGCTAACTGCAACCCTAGTCTCCACCACCCTGTGCTGCTTGGAAGGAAGAGGTAGAAAAGTCAGGAATTACATTGAGCCTGAGAAAAAGGGAAAGGTAAAGGAAAGGTGTGTTTAGTTTCATTCCTCTTTCTCATTATCCTACTTTGTTACAATTTATTGGCAATAAATTAAATTAATGTCCCCAAGTCAAGTCTATTTTGACCATCACATTAACAGATGGGTGATCTCCCTGTCCTTCTCTGGACCCATGATTTTTTAATTGTATTTTCTTCCTCTACACCACTGATAGAAGAGATAGAGTAGATTGGTGAGTACCTGGCAGACAGGCAAGACCAACCCACCATAAGTGTTATCCTATACTTACACGTATAGGAAAGTCTATAGTGTGCTTTCCTAACTAGCCATAGAATACCAATGAACGTCAATTTTATCTCTGATTCACCATCATATGCACCATGGGCAAAATGGTTTGTCTGTCCTCTAGGAATTTTAGGACTGAGCCTTTACTTCTGCATAGTTTCATTCCATGTATTTTTTGATAACCACCAATATTGTTGCAGTACAGAGATACAATAAATTAATCCATCCGTACTGAGATCATAGGCCAAGTGTTACTAGAGCTTTGATGCAGTGTTTAACTCACATAGCTTACTGTTTTAACAAGCCATATGTTACCCTGCTCCTAGAAGAAGCAGATCAGCATAATATATATCAGCAAGGCAAAAAGGTGTCTAGGACCCTAAAAGAGTCTACATAACTGATCAACACAAAGTATCAAATGTAGCCAAACCGTTTAGTGGAAAGGCACAAGTCAGTGAAAAGCCATAATGTTGCTGATGACATATTTATTTACAAGAGTTTACCTAATTGTCTATAAACTAGAAATTTTATAGCAATATTGCAATAGAAGATCAATTGGCACCTTTTTAATTTACCACATCTTAATCTCCACATTAGAATGGCTGCACTCTGCTGCCCTTAGCCATTGCAATTCCAGCTGTAATTTTTTTGAGTGGATTAATGAATACCAACTACACAAACTCACATACATTAGTTTAACAAAAGCTAAACGAAGTACGTAAGACATACAACCTCCATCCTCTCGGTAATCATGGGGAACAGGAAAGGTGCCTGAGGACTGAAGTAAAGTAAATGTCATTCCAGTCTTCAAGAATGACAAGAAGGAGGACCCAGGAAACCAGAGTAGGGTTATCAGTTGGACTTGATGGGGTCTTTTCCAACATGAATGGTTCTGTGATTCTGTGACTAGGAGCAGTCAACATGGTTTTACCAAGGAGAAGTCATATTTAACCAACCTGATAGCCTTTTATGAGAACATAAGCAGGTTGACTGATGATGGTAGTGCAGTGGATATGGCTTGTCTTGATGTCTGGAAAGAATTTGACACCATCTCTCACAGCATCCTCACAGCTAAACTGAGGCAGTGTGGTCTGGATGATCAGGTAGTGAGGCAGATTGTGAACTGGTTGAAGGAAGAAGTCAGAGAGTTGTGGTCAAAGAGACAGAGTCTAGTTGGAGGCTTGTGTCTAGTCCAGTCCCTCAGGAGTCAGTACTGGGATCAGTACTATTCAATATATTCGTTGATGACCTGGGTAGTATTATAAGTGAAGCTGAAGGAGACTAAACAAATTAGAAATAAAAAAAAAAAAAAAGAAAGAAAAGAAAAAGCATTGAACACTCCAATTTTGTTAGAAATCATCATAGAATTCCCTTTATTCCTTGTCCAAGAGCAAGGCAATGTTTTCTAACTGAATAGAAATCAAAAAATGCATGTATCAAATATTACTAAGATGGCTTTAATATTGAAGATTTAAATGAATTTAATTGTAATGCCGTATCCAAAGCCTATTTCTGAAATTAGCTAAAAATTGGTAACATTTTAAGAAGCATTTAAAAAACATTACAAACCCCAGTGTGAAGCACACAAAAAACTGATACTGCTCCAGTTTTTAAATGGCCACACTTTATGTAATGTTATGCTTTCTGCTGTTAGAACATCAAAGAAGATTGTATTTGAGACACAAAAGTTTTCAGGTAATTGTTTTCTTTCCTCCTACAACATCACAATATGAACAAATAATCACTCTTATTCATGGAGAATTCCACCAAGTTGTTTTGCAATACCCCTTCTGGGCATTTAAGTATGTCTGGAATAGGCTTCCCTGGTACTCCAGTATCGGGACATATGTGAATAAAAACTTTATTTTGGAGCACCAGTGCTAGCTCAATCTCTTTAGTGCTACAGGTACGTAAACAGTTTCTGTCAGCTTCATCTCCTTTAGCCTGAAAACAGTCACCTTTTGCTATATTGAAAATTCGAGTGTTAGTCACCTACCATGACACTGGATAATAATTTTAGATGTCTATAAGAACAGTAGTTAAGTAAGTAAGATAGAAAAAAAAACCATAAAGGCATGACCTTTTCCCACTGTTTCTTCAGTGATAATCTTTAAGATACCTTCTCTGCTTAAATTCTACAGTTATTGTAAGAAGCTACTAAAGAATCACAGGAAAACAGGAAAAAATATGTCACACAAAATGACAAAAGTATTTCTTCTCAGCACATTTTCAAAAGATTAGCTTGTCAATACTTTAGTATGTTTTTTTTTTTAATAGAAACACAGAATAATTTTGGTTGGAAAGTATTTTTTTTTCATAGAATCATTTCAGACCTTTAAGAACATCAAGTCCAAGCATTATCTGACTACTTAGTCTGATGCTAAACTATGTCCCTTTGCACCAGACCTATGCATCCCCTCCAGGGATGGGGATTCAACCATCTCCCTGGTGAGACTGTTCCAATGCCTGACCACTCTTTCAGTAAAGATTTTTTTCCTACTACCCAATCTAAACTTCCCCTGGTTCAATTTGAGGCCATTTCCATTTGACCTAGCACTTGATGCCACAGAAAAGAGACAAACCCCCACCTCACTACAACCTCCCTTCGGGCAGCTGTAGAGAGTTCACTAAAGTTCATGGTTCCCTTGGCAATGCCTGGACATCGGTCTCTTTCTTGACCGCAGTTCTGTTTCTCTGTCCCAAAGTGATAATCGCAAACAGGAGGGTCTTCCATCATATCTGGCAGGTACGGACCGTTGGTACCATCTAGGGCTTTCCCACAGAACCTGCACCTGGAAAACCATGGAGACCGCATTCCAATGCACAGGCTCAGTCACTTAATTAGTAACTTATTATGGAGTAGATCACTGCAGAACTCATGCTAAGATGTTAGCCTGACTTTCAGTCCTTCTCCTTGGGGAAACGGCGTTGCAATTCCTGATGACAATGATGAGACAAATGAGGCTCTTCAGACCACTCCTTACAGACCTCAATCCCTTCATCCAGGTCATTGACAAAGATATTAAACAAGACTGGCACCAAAACTGAGACCTGGGGAACAGCACTTGTGACTGGCCACCAACTGGATTTAACTCTATTCACCACCAGCCTTTGGGTCCAGCCATTCAGACAGCCTTTTACCCAGTGAAGCATCCACCCATCCAAGCCATGAAGCTCAAAGACAAGTCATGAAGTAAGAGGAAAATACTGGAATATTTGAGGAACCTCCTACCTACAGAAACATCTCAAATAATTTGCAGCGCTTAACCACCTTGACTTGTATTTAAACATTACATAGTACTGTTGTGCTTGCAATAACTGCCACATACACAAAAAAAATCAGAAAGTAGAAATCAGAAAATATTTCTGCAAGAATTAAATATTTGGACACAGAATTAGTCTTCATCTTCACAGACTACTGACAGAGGATGATAGTTTCATGATGGAACATCATCAGCCCACAGTTTCAACAATTTTAACACAGTATGAATTGCTGCCATTGTAGAAAGTAGATCTCTTCTGTCTCCACTGCTTTCCATCTCCTTTCTGTGATAGCATGAGTGCTTTTTAGGCCAACAACTCAGAAGTTATCTGGGTCAAAATAACTTAAAGTCATGCCCTACTTGCATTGCCTGATTTAAATAAATGCTGAGATGTGCACACAGGGCTCAAGGGAAGAGGGTAGACGTGATCCCCTGTAAGTGGGGAAAAAGTCAGGATTGTAACTTTTAGCAGTAGTGCTCACTTGAAGTGGTTGTGAGGCAATAATGCAACTAGATTATCTAACATTTTGGAGTAAGGTTAGTTTTGAAGTGAAAAATAAATTTACTTTTGACATTTATTCTCATTTGACAGAAGTCAAAACTACAGTAAGTTTATATAATTGAATCAATTTCAAAATAATTATAATGAAAATAATCACAGAATAATTGAGAAACAATGTTGTAGGAAAAGGATCCTACCTCAGGAGTTAGCAGGGTTCACTGAAAGAGTTTTAAATTAGCTTTGAAAGGGGAAGGGCACAAAACAAGACTTGCTAGAAATAAGCCTGAGGGCAGCTGCTAGAAGAATGTGAATAGGACTCAAAAACTCAACACTGTTTCATCTTGTTATTTTAGTCAAAGCCTCAAACACCCAAGAGACTACTTCACCCTAAAGAATCAAATTTGCCCATAGAAATATAAAAAACAATGGGCTGAGAAAGGGGATATCTTGCTTTACCCCACCTGTGAGGTTACTTTTCATTCTAGGTTATCTATAGCTTCCATGAAAACATGAGGAGTTACAGAGTTGTAAATTTAATAATACCACGGTTTAAGAGTAAAGAGTTTAGTCAAAAAAATAAAAAGAAAAACTTACTGAACAAGGGACTGGACTAATTCACATTCAGGACCTTAATTGTGGTGCAGCTCCCAACCTGGTTAAGACCAACCAACACTCCCTAATTCACAAAGCGAAGCAAACTAAAAATAGAACAGCCATAGTTGCCTGCTCCTTCTCACCCTTACATCAGCTGAAAATTCAGTTAGAATGTCTCCCCTACACCCCTTTCCACACCTCTGGGCAGAAGAGGCTTTATTATTGATATGTCAAGCTTCAACAGCTGCCATGTCAGCATCTCAGTTTGGACTACTTGAGAGAGAGGCAGGAGGGAGAGCTGCAGGGGAAGGATAATCTCTGGAGCCATTTGATTTCTCCCCCTTGCTGGAAGAAAGAGCACTTACCACAGTCATTTTAGTTTTCTGAACATCTTTTTCCCTCTGCCTTCAAGCAGATTTTTTCCCCCAAACACAAAGCAGTGTCTGAATCTTCCTGTGCATTTGTACAGCAACCTACTGTAATAAAAATTAATCTTCTGAAGAGGAGTAAAGCCCTAAAGCAGTAAAACTGAGCAGAACAATTGCCAACAGAGGGCAATCTGAGTAACTCACGCTTGTATCCAAGTTTGCTTTGCAGTCACAAGTCTAATTTAACTAGTTAGTTGAACACTTATTGTTACACTAGGTTTTAAGTATTTAGTGGGTTTTGTTTGCTTCATCCATCAAAACTTGTTAATAACTGCACTAAGATCAAGAACTACCCAGTTCATTACACAGCACTTAATTGTTGCCATGCCTTCCCAGAGAATGGTTGCTCCCCTTAAACTTTTTCCATCTGTTCAGCTGTGTGACTCATTCTCTCAGCATGAAAATAATTCAAGTTTATACACAGGAATCCAGAGAGTTTTAGCCAAACACTCATTTCTTTTAAACAGAAGAATGAGTAGCGGTAGAAGATGCAACTTTCTCCCTTTTGTAGCAGTGAAAGTGCTTTACTTCCTTTCACACATTATTTCTCCTACCTAGGAGGTCAGACTATACCTTCCAAGCTGACTACATAAACATCTACATCTCAAACTACATTTCTAAAGCAGCCTGCAGCTACCAAAATTGCTCTGATTTAACTTGGTCTGACATCTTTGATAGCCGATGCACTTAACTGACTGTTTGACATAGCCGTGAGTTAACAAGGGTCTTCATTTACCCTTTAAAAAATCTATCCCTGGGAGACATTACACAGCCATTCCAGTCACTAAGCATTTCTCCAAAAACTTTTCTGTAAAAGCCACAAACTAGCAATAATGTTGTTTTGCTGAAGTTTTTTAGAGGAAAAAAATGCTAATTTTTCTGAGGTAAACTCTTTTTAATGAAAAGGAATCATGTATTACAGAGAGTTAGGGCTTCAAATACTTTATTCCTATATTATTCATATATGAAATACATTAATTTTCAGAACATTTTTTAATACAAGGATATATATGCCAAAGTTTGTGTGATTTATTATGGAGGCATTCAAGATATCTGCAGATAATCTGAAGTGGCTCCTACTACAGATGTGCCTGGTTAAATGAAAGCTCATTATCTGCTGCAGGACCTGAATTCTGTAACCACAGTACAGATGACCCTTTAAAGAGTTGTCAGATTAAAAACTCTGAGTAAAATATATGAGGCTTCTAATCATATATTTCTCCAAAAGTTAAGACATTTCAATTTTAAAAACTACTTTGAAAATGAGAAAAAATTCTTACAGCTCAAGGAAAAACTACTGTAAAATCAAAACAAATCAGAGATCACATTTCAGTGGATCGATTTTTTTCTGAGACACAGAGACAAGACTGATAAATTATTCTCAGACACAGACAAACCATGCCCATTGACATCCAGGAGAGCTATATGTTCCATAATCCTCTAAAATAGAATTGCTCTTTCTAAAGACCTGGTATACAGTATTTTGGCCACTTGGACACTGGAAGCAAGCAGAAGTCACAATCACAATCTTCAATATTATGGGTACTAAAAGAATAAACTGTTCGTGATTCATCGTAAATTTTTCTAAAGTAAGTTCATGACAAGTCTGTAACTGATAGCCTTAATACTAAATTCCTGTCTATAATCATTCTAACCTAAGACAGCTTTCAGTTTTTATAATCTAGATGATACGTTTCAAAATACAAACCATCTAAACACCTCTAACCTGATGGTTTGATGAGTGGTTTTATCAGCATACAATTATTCTAGTGTCTGGAGATGCTTACCTCTGTTCAAAAAACTGTTTGTAAAAGTGCCAAATAAAGGTGTTTGCTGGTATGTATGCTTGACTTTCTATAAATGTATATTCATATAAGCATGTGATAGATTCATACACACAGTTACATTCTCTAATATAGATTAGACCATTGTATATCAAAAATACAGAAAAGAAATATCTTTATATAAGTTATGCCACATTAGGCAAATCATTATATAATCACAAATATGAATAACCCTGGTGTCAAAAAGACTACAAACTTTAATGCAGGAGCTGGAACAGAGGCATTGAAAGGTACAGCATAACCGACACAAGCTTCCCTTTTACGCAGTTGCTACATGCATCTAAGACAGTAACTGCTCTTAAGGTTTGCTTGCCAAATGTCCATCCTATATAATGTATACTTAAAACACTGCTCATGCTTTTCATATCCTATGCAATTGTGAGAAATGATGTCTTACTCTTCTTGTATAATTCATTTTAATCTATAACATTTGAAAATAAGAATTTTAGACAGCACACTTGAAATAATATCTGCCTAAAGGTATTCAGAAAAGGTATTTATTTACATGGTTAGGAGATGTTTTCTAGCTATACAAGGTTTGTGTTTTGGTTTTGTTTTTAATTTGACCTCTGCCAAACACAAGTTAACGTTAATGAAAAAGGAAGCAGATTTTATTTTCAATGCCTTTAAAAATAAAAGAACCAAACATTAAATCAAGAGGAAGTACCAGTGCTAACAGAGTAAACTGCTGGAAAAGACAATGCACCAGTTTGTTTCAGTACTGAACAAGAAGCAAAAAGCAGCAAAGAAATAAAAGTAATATATAACACAGAGAAACAGCAAAAGGAAGGAAGAGAAAGCTCTCCAAATCAGTAATAATAAACAAATACTTCTGCCTTCCTTGTACAATACATCTAATTATATATAATTACCAATATGGAAGTAATTATTGATATGGAAATTCAAGGGCAGGAAATATCACTGTTTTCAAAACACACCAAATACTTTAAAAAAAAAAAAAAAAAGAAGATTACTTAAGGTCTAAGCAAAGTTTCAATTTTATACATAAGTCATGTAGAGGTATATCATTCAATGCCTGACCCTTAGTTTTGGAATCCAACGCACAGATTTGTGGGCAAAGCAAGGTATGAAGAAATCTCATGTGTGTAAAAGATATAAAAATCTTAAATACATTATTTCACATACTTCTCCCAAAAATAATACCAAAATAATGCAATCCATTCTAACTGCAGTATGTTATTATGTCATCGTGTTGTGCCTTTCTATATGCTCCATGTGACATGAACTCTAGCTGATTTTCCAGAGGTAGCATATTGGTGACAAGAGGTTACAGAAGTGAGAAGAAAGAAGAGTTCTCAGGTAGGCTAGTATTTTCTTCATGATGTGAGTTAAATGTGAGATTATAAATGTGCTAAGACTAAAGCTGATAATGCCAAAGCCATTGGAAATACATAACCCATTGGTCAAGGCTGACTTCTTTCTCTCCATAACAAGCAGTACAATTATCCACTGAACTGATCAAGTTTTACACTCCCTTGAGGTAATCTCTTGGAAAAGTGTTAAACATTTTTGCTTTATTTAAATAAACCAGGTTTGTCCCACCTAAAGCCAAGAGAGAGATAAAATATTAAAACATGATTAATATTTATTTAATTTAGGTTTAGTGAACAATTGTAAAAAAATCCTTCATAATATCTGGTGCCTAGGCTAAATTAATCATTAGAGGAATGCCTTCTTCATTATAGTATTAAATCACATTCTAAGACTGAGTTTTTTTTCCTCAGTTCCTGATTTAGAGTATTTTGATGGGTTATTTGCCTTAGGAATAAATCTGAATTAATCTGTGATTAAAATGAAAAGAGATTACAAGTAATGAAACAATATCTTTACAGTTTTAAAAGTAATATATATGTTTACAGCAATTAATTGCATCTAATTGTGGCACCTAGCCTACTCTTCTGAAAGAGAACTCTTTGGAAAACTAAGACCGTTAAGGAAACCAATTGCTCTTTTTCCCATGCATCTGTCTGGTGAGCTGAATATTGTCTTTTTGAAACAACTTTCTTTTAGTCATCTATCCCAGCAGTCAAAATTCTATTGTTTTTGTTTATTGTTAGAAGCTTCAAACTAAGTAATAATGAGCTTTTGTTTGAACAAAAGCAAATAGATTGAATATTAGAAGAAATTTCTTCCCTAAAAGGGTCATGAATCACAGCAATAGGCTTCTCAGGAAAGTGGTTCAGCACCATCCCTGACAGTTTTTTAACACCAGACTTTAATGGTAGAGTTATATAATGGTTCTAATCTATGATCTTAAAAGTCTTTTCCTAGTGAAACAGTTCCATGATTCTATGATTTCTATGAAATGTTGATTCTTTGAAAGCCATAAATGAAATGTCATTTGGTCAGAGACAGCACAAATACTGTCTTATTAAAATAGCTTATTTTATATTAATTTCCTTGGGTTTTGCCAGGTGAACTGGTGTTAGTTAATTGTTATTTCAGCATCAGGCAGACCATGACTTAGCCAAGTCTGCACATCTCATAATAAACATACCAAGTGTCAACAAATCTAATTATTTAAACTTGTGTTTAAATTGGAACTGCTCTTTAAAGCACTCCAGTAATGTCTAAATGTGTCAGACATAATTTGTCCAGTGACTAGCTACCATCTGTCATTTCTATAATCTTGTTTAATGAGTTTCTTCGTGTGCTTTCATCTTTGTTCACAACTCCCACTACAGTCTGTATCTGTAGCTGACAGAGGTATAGCATTAACCCTTTAAGATGCTCATAATAACTTTATACTAATCTGCATAGCCCCTCTCAATATCTTTCACATAACGTGAGATGTCATTTCACAAGAACAAATTACTCTTGAACAAGTACCAGTTCCTGCAGTCTCAACAGTCAAGTTGTTCTCTAAATTATTCTTTTAAGTTAACATCAAGGGTTTTCTTGACAACAGGTACTTGCTTGAACGATACCAGCTTGCAACATCATTAGCAATAAAAGTACAATAGATGCTGTACCATTTCATTTAACAATAAAAAAAGAAAATAATTGCAAGCTGCTATTGGCAGCAGCAGGATGGAAATTATATTGACTTTGCAGAAATGTGGCTGATGGATTTGTTGTTCCTGTAGTAAAATTATGTATTGAATTCATTTCAAGTATACTGAGTAAATCCAGACAATACACAATAATTTATCATTGACAGAAAACGTTGTGGCAAATGCCATATAGAAAATCCTGAGTAGACAGATGCAGCTGATAAAGGTTCAACAGAAGAGTCCCCTTGAAAAGGAATAATAGGTGGCCAGTATTCTGCATATTTTGCAGACCCATGAAGAGGTCATCCAGCCTAATCTGAAAATAAAAATAAATTCATATGCAGATAAAAAAAAATTTGAAAGATAATTTTTAACTTACTGAGAGCTTGGTTGTTTCTTTATTTTTTATTTAATGATAGTCACTAAAGAATTAAGTCATTAGAGAATAAACAAGCTCTGTATAGTCACATAAGGCTACCTTGCTTTCCTTACCTGATGCCAAATTACTTCTTAAATACAGTAAGGGATAAGATTAGAATATAAGAGAGGCTTTTCTAATATTAATTATGCCTACAAGTAATTGCCATAGACTTCAGAAAGTTAGTGACCTGAGCAACATTTTGACAACCACAGCAGTTCTAATTGACATGGAAACCATTTATATATAGGTGAAAACTAAATTATTTTATTTTGTGTATTTAATTCATTTCGGCAGGGGGAGAAGTAAAACAAACAAGAGGCAAGTACAGAACCCTGTGTAATCTTTACCATGAGTTTAAGGAAAATATTAACATGTTCTTCCAAAGCTAAACATTGCTTACTCTCACTTGAATTATTTGAAAAACAGAAGTCTTAGGAAATAAAGTAGAAAAGTCTATCTGAATGACTTGCAGATCTGCCAACAACACTAAAATGAAAAAGATCCTGATTTCTCTCTTAATTTCTGAACCATGATCATTGTCACTATTTGTGTAAATTAATAGGCCATCTAGAAAGGCCATTGTTTTAATCTAATGAGTTTTAAACATGAAAATATTCATACATTTTGCATTACATCCTATGGTATTGTATTGCATCATTAGTGTTCCTAACTGATATAAAATCCATATAAATTCGTATGAATTGTATAAATTTCACTCTTTAAAGAATCTTATAGCACTCAGAAGATTATTTATCAAAATCTGTATGAGTTTTCATTACTCTTACAGGAAGCAGAGGGAGAAGTCACTAACTATTCTGTGTATGTCCATTTTAATCCATTAGCACATTTTCCTTTTGTGTGAATTAAATCGTACATAACTTAGCCAGGTTAATTAGGGGGAATGGAAAAAAATTAGAAATGGGTAGATTCAGATTGGATGTTAAGAAAAAGTTTTTCAACATGATGGCGATGAGACAATGGAACAGGTTGCCAAGGGAGGTGGTAGAAGCCCCATCCCTCAAGGTTTTTAAGGCCAGGCTGGATGTGGCTCTGAGCAACCAGATCTAGTGGGAGGTGCTGCTGCCCATGGAAGGGGGGTTGGAACTAGATGATCCTTGAGGTCCCTTCCAACCCTAACAATTCTATGATTCTATCTAAAATATATAAATAAAACACAGATAGTCATAGTCACAAAGAGTCCAGTACAAAATTTGAGGCATTTTTTGCATGACCAAGGCTATTATCCCTATTTGTCTTTTAAAGGGATCACTCATACTTCTGTGGAGTATGATTGTCTCGGGCGATCTTGGGCTTGTAATCAACAGTATTTCATAAGAAAACTTATCTATGTGCAATACTACTGTAACTGTTGTGGGCTCAATATGATCTTGAAAATGCTTGAAGATACTTTAACACTTTTACCAAATTCATCAAATCCCTGTTTCATTACAGCAAGACTGGACAATGGTCTTTCAGGTACAAATAGAAATATACAAAACTGTTGTACTGGTGGGCTAAGAAAAATCCCTCCCACACTGACAATAATCTGGCTAACTCAGTTTGGAAGTAAATGAAGCTGTATTATACAAGCAAAACTACAATCTATAATGAAATGTAATGAAGATGTACAAATATACACTATTCATAACATTTACAAATATGTGCAATTGACAGAAAAACACAACAAAGCCCCCTGGTCCCAGAGGGGTCCTGCCTCTTTTCCCTCCCCTCCCCCTTCCCAGAGCTAGCATGCAAAGGGGAAGAAAGCCAAGAAGCAGAGAGGTTATTAAACATAGATTTTCAAGGTCAGTATGCCAGTATGTTATCTGCAAAGTCAAGTGCAGAAGAGAAACGCAGACTGCCCAGCAAACACCAGACAGACTAACAGAGAGACTGACTGTACTTTGTTTTGAGTACTGACTCTTAAACATTTCTCTCTCTCCAATGGAAGTGTTTAGAATAATCATTATTTTGCTTTCTTACACCCAATTGTTATTTATTTACACTCTGTGAAGAGAAATTAAAGGTATAGCCTTAAAACCATTACAAGGAGTTTTTCCATCTTTCTCCAAAAGATGGAGCTTTGGAGGTGGCTTTACAGAGCCACATAGTGCCCAGCACTTCTCCCCTCAACACTGCAGCATTGTTGCATCCCTTTTTCATAGTTCCTTCCAATCTCATTCACTATTAGTGAAGTTTAGCTACTTATAAGGGAGTGTTGTGGAAGCAGCATTTCCATAGAGGCTTCTCCTCTGCTTCCATGGAAGTTTTACTCAAATAGGCTGCTTCTGTCCTCCCATTTCTTTGTACTCAAGCAATTGTGACAGTATGCTCCTGGAATAGTATGTTGCAGTTCAAGCATCACTTGGATGCCTACAACTGTGCCACCTCAAGGCAGTTTTTACCATCTTCACAACTGAGCCTGAGCAAACAATGTTGAAGAAACAATTACCCAGAATATTCATGCTGCTTACCATTCTGTGACCACTGTAATGCCATTCATAAGTACTCTCTCTCTAGAACAACTTAGCTAAACTAGGGTCTGAGTGTGCCTGGACCATCACATGAGTGGCATGTGATCTACCCTGTTATGGGACCACATCTATCAACCACACCTAGACAGGGAATGAAGTGGAATTCAGAAATAGAAACCATCAGCAAGAACTGTTGGTGTGCACCCACCACCAAGAAAACACCAACAAGCAAGACACTGCTGGAACTCAGAGGGCTGATACTTTTCTCCTCTTACATCTGATCTTATGTCAATTCTCTCTCTACTCTTCTCTCTCCCTGCACACACTAGATAATCACCTCAGTTGCTTTAAAAGCCACTGTATGATCAAAGTGATCTGCATGAACATGTAATTAATAAATCTGTGATCATTCTAGCTATTTCAATGTCAGTTTGCCTCACTTTGTTCCTTAGGTACCCCTAAAGAAGCTCCCATGAATCCTTCCTCTGAGGATGGGCCATGACACTGTTTTAAGTTATTTCATGGTAATACAGTGTCCTGATTTTGATGGGTCAGAATCATAGGTCAGCCATGGTATGCAGGCCACTAAGAGTTTGACAGGAGTTTGAGCTGGGAGCAGCACAAGCCAGGGAGGCTGACTGAGAGGTATCTCCCACACCTTAAACATCAGTCTCATTACGGATGAAAAGTCTACTGAAGATGAGGGCTCATTCTCCTTCTCAACCAAGGACTGTTTTCCTGTTTATTGTGACTGCTGTACATTCATTTTTTGTACTTTACATTGGTATTAGTATTAGTATTAGTTTTGCTGTTTCATTAAACCTGTACTCATTCAACCCATAGGTCTCCCTAATCTTGCTTCATTTCTGATGGAGGGGTCATCCAGTGAGAGAATAATTGTTATAGTTTAGCCCTGGATACAAGCTAAATGTAGATATATTTTCAGAAGTAGCAGATAAAAAAGAAGACTATTATATCCTGTCCCAGAGATTGGCCTGAGTCATATATCTATGGAATTCCTAAGTGTATTCATATGAACAGCAAGGCAACAGGCTCTTCTGCCAGACTTGCCCATGCCCTTGCTCATCACCTCATTCTTCCCATAACCTCAGCCTCAGGAAAACCTGTCTCCTCACCAAATGCCATCACCTACAATAAACCACAGAAAAGCCAAGTATCACATATTGTTCTTCAGGACTTGCTCTTTCAATGACTGGAAAACAGAAATGGTGAAGGAGAGATGTCCAGAAGGTATCCAAGGTATGATAATTCAAGTGTGTGTTTCTTTTTATTTCTCAGCATTTGAATCAGTAAAGTTTGATAATTGCCATTAAATTAAATCAAGTGAAATTCCCAACCTGGAATTTTTTATGATCTATGGCAATTGCCCTCAGTCCCCTTTCTGTTCTCATTAGGTGAACAAGTTGTTGGCCTTTTCCCCCCTTTGCCAAGAACTGAAGAGAAGACTCCTCTGAAACAATTTAAGAGTCTGGCAGCTTAGTAATGTTTTGTGTGAAGGATCATCTTTAGCTCATTTAGGAGCAATTCATTTATTTGCCTTTTCCCAATTTTTATATTGGAAGAATTATTTTTAAAAGGTAGTTCATTAGCTTTTTCAATAGGAAGATAGCATGAAAATAACTAATGGAAGAGGATTAGATGTTGCTAGATGAAACATTACATAGGTTGTAAGAATATCTTGTTTCTTAACAGCATCAGGATTCACTACAAGATTTAACAAAGTAGTCAGTTAAGAATTTGTGACTTAACTATCTGAGCATTTAAACTTCTTTTGAAAAATGTTTGTGTAAGAAGCTAACGAAGAAAGCTGTGGTGTTTTCTGACATGGAGAACCATCAAATTATTAGAAAGCTAAGTGAAAAATCTCATTGTTCAGCTTGGAATGAGATCAACAGCAGTGGTCATTTCAAAAACAAACAATTTTCATTACAATCTTTGGGCTAAATATAGGGCAGTTTCTCGTTAAAAACTAAGAATCCAAATCCAGATTAAGATTGTGAATTACAAATGCCATTGCGTTTAGATTCAAAATTGGGGTTAGAAATACCAAGCTGAATTATACTGAATGTTATTAAGCATTTCGATCTGCAAGGACTGTATCTGTACTTGATAGTAGGTCTTAATAAGTGAGATGATACAGCCCAAATCATTAAGTCACTGGTAGTATACATGTGAGGCACTTTTTACCAGAAGCTTCAACTGCTAATATTGAGGTTTTTATTTCGTTTTAACCCAGGAGTCATCTGGGCAAATGGATTTGAGAACTAGACTGAATGCACTCTCTGGGTAGGAAATACCAGAGAAAAAGTACCAGAACTAGGGAACTTCAAGCAATTGATTAGGGCAAGAGAATTCACAAGACAGTAACAAAAAATAAAGTAATTTTCATAGGAATTCATATAACCCAGCTAAATATTTCAGGTATATGGGTCCTACTTTACTAGGACAGTGCATGTAATTGAATTCTAGGTCACTTTCATAAGGAAAACCTGCTTAATTCTGACACATCCTGAGTGAATTTTGGCAGTATTAAATAAGAAATAGCATGAAAAAGCTTAGTTATTGAGATGGCTGAGGCAATGGACAACGGAAATCAAATCCTTACTGGTTTTGTGCTTGATTTTATAATGGTTTGTCAAATATTGCTGGGGTGCACATTAACTTTGACATTTATGCGATAGCCACAGAGATCACAACAAAGGGAGATGTCTGGATCCGCAAAGATCCACCTGTACAGTGAGATCACAAACATGGGAAGTTGGAAGATGGACCACAGCTGTCTACCTGAGCTTGGAGTTTGAAGCTATCATCTTCCTTCAGGACAGCATATTGGGGCATGTTGTGGAATCAGCTGAGGTCCCTTCTTTAGTTTAAAACAGCCGAACTACACAACTAGTCTAACAGAGAAATTATTGGGATACTAGTACTGTATTTAAAAGTAAGGATTGTATTTTGTATAACATGTATAGTATATTATATTTTGTGTAACATGTCTCATCACAGATATACAAGTTGATTTGGCCACAGCTGGAAGAAATACATGGTTGGACTTTCTAAAGACAGTCTGTGCCATCATAGATTAAAACTAGTAGTGTCAGTCCTGAGTAACTAGCAGAAATTAGAAGATGGTGGAAAATGGAAAAGTGACATCTTTTACCTGGCACCACAGTTTTCTAAGTTGATGGACCACATAGAACAGCCTAATCAGGAAATAGGTATTAATAAATGATGGAAGAGGGTAGAGTTTAATCCTGTTAATTAGCAACATTAAAGAAAATGAATTAAAGGTTAAACAAGAACTGGTATTTTGCCCACGGGAAAAGGGATAAGGCTGAGTGGACTAAAGGATTAAATACATAAAAATAAAATCAAGTGTTTTGCAATTTGAGGAAAAGATTAGAAAAATCTTTGTAGCCCTTATCAGGTTGGCCCCAAAGTTGGATCATTGATCATTTACAGATCAATCAAACTCTAATTTAGTTAATTAGTTCATTTCTCAGGAACATGCCATGTCTCTAAAAGAAAATGAAACACAAATGAACTTTCATCAGTCCATGTGATTTACAGTTTGAATACTCTTTGCTTTCAACTACAAATACATTAAAAAGCAGCTATTTTACTCCTTCTTTATATTTTTATTGTAAGACAGCAGACTAAAAGTTTTAGATATACAAAGCTGTCATACATTAAAAATGATTGTGGTTTAAATAATTCTGGGAAACACAACTGTTTGACCATATACTATCTTGCAAGTAAAAGTGATAAGGATTATCCCCCATTATTGTGCCCTGAAAGCCAGCTCAAATGATACATATTATCCATATGATTAAATTTCAAAATGGGGGAAGGCAAAAAATCAAAAAAGAAAGAAAAGCACCTTATTTTCTAAATCAAAGAAGGGAAAAAACTTGAATTTATTCATCTGGGTTTTATGACACATTCACATTTATAAAATATATTTTTTTCTCTCATATTTGTTATCTTAAAAGGGAATTTGACTAAATACCACTTTTGCTGTGGAAGATAAAGATCAGGAATAAAAAATATCCAGATAACAATATATTCTGTTGCATTATATACAAATTGTTTCTCCCCCCAAGATGGAAAAGGTCGATACAGAAAGGAAAAATATAAACAAACAAACAAACATTAAGAAGAAAGACCAAGCTATGCATAGCTCTTGTTTGGTGCAAATTTTGCACATGATTTGTATTGTAGCACAAATTAGCACTAATGCTCTGTTAATTTAACCTGCAGAAAGACTACTGGTCTTCCAGAATTGCATTTTAATCAGTTTCCAGATATTTCTCCCTCTCCTCACACAGGACTATAAATTTCAGTTGGATTTATATTTACTGTACATCTGGGGCCATGGCAGTGTGAAGAAGAATGTGCAATGTGGTAAACCGAATTTGACAGAATTGAATTTGTCTTAGATATTTTTGCCACTAAATGTACCTTCTCTTCCTTTGGAGTCCCAGAGCACACTGTTAAAATGTTGGATTCTACATCAGTACTCATTTCTACAAAGAAGTATGACAATACCAGAACGACTGTTACGCACTAAGCTACAAGAGCATTTCTGCGCCAGCAAACTCAAAGCTTAGGGGAATCTTTAACAAAACTTGAAGTCTGATACTCCATATAAGTAACAGCCAGAAGTCAGAGTAAGTCACATCTTTTAATATCTTACCTTCTCCTATTTCTCAGCAATGCTGCTTATTACACACACATACCTGAGTGAAAAGGCTACCAAACACCTTGAGTTACAAGCTAGGTTTGGACAGCTATCAACAACTGCACGACAAGACAGACTTTCCTGCATTCTGAAGTTCAGAGAGTGCTTGTGGTAATTTTGAATTATTTCTTTTAGGAAGAAGAGATCAAAGAGAAGCAGAACTAAAAGCACTTGAAGACAAATATGCTGATCAAAATGGCTGAGTTCCATATGGCACAGCATTAGGATAAGCTCAACTTTTATTATGCACATATATTATCTACCATATCAATTTACATTTTTTTAAGTGACAGATGTAATTTTTGATGGATTTTGGTTTCAATTTTCTGGCCTATCATTTCTAAATGACAAAAATATACCAGACAAACTTACACTGTATTTTTAGTTAGCTCATGTATCTTCTCTGCTTTGCTTACTTTCATCCCACCCTCCAGTGTTTTAAAGTAGAAAGCGTTTTTTAGTGTGATACCATGACAGGGGTCCTTCCCATTAAAAAAAATGCAATCTGAGATACTGTCTTAGATGTATTTTGTCAGTTTCCTTCTACAGAGTTCAAATAAACTCTCAGAAAGATGTACCTTGCCTAGATATTGGTAGCTTAGCAGGCTGCCTAAAAGCAAAGCATTTCACAGGGAATAAATTTTGGTCTTTACTGACAGGAAAACAGAGAAAATAGTTACAAATCCAGCGAAATTACCTCTTCTGTGAATAAGCAAGTTTCAAGATAAGTAGTTTTGTTCACAAAGCAAATTCTAACAAAAATATTTTCCACTATACTTGCAAATATCCTTGTCCCTGTGAACAAAACAAACAAAAAAATCACTTAAGTCAGTGAACACTTAGCTGAATGTACAAAATCTTGCAGAAGATGGACTGTGGCAAAGGAGCATCTGTATGATCATGTTCTTCATGCAAACATACAAAAATAATGACACCAGGGTCCAAATGCACATAAAATTTTCCTGGGTTCTTTTTTTAACTGGTAGTTAACACATCATCCATTTGAATCGAACCACTGATCTGCTGGCCCGAAACCTGATTTTTCCATATAATTTTATATCTTCAACTGAAACTTGGCTTACTAAAGGAAAGTCTTCACATCAAAGATTTTGTAAGTAAATAGGTAAGGTATCCACACTGTGAAAGGTGGAAATGAGTTATCAAGCCTATAAACCAAAAGAGAGACAGAGATGCCACTAAATCCCAAGCTTTTGGGGCACTCTTACCATGCTTTACCCATTAAACTGTACTTTCTAAACAAATGTTGGCTCCTCAAATAAAAATTATGTCACAGAAAGATTGTGCCAAACAAACTGTGGGAAGGGAAGGGAAGGGAAGGGAAGGGAAGGGAAGGGAAGGGAAGGGAAGGGAAGGGAAGGGAAGGGAAGGGAAGGGAAGGGAAGGGAAGGGAAGGGAAGGGAAGGGAAGGGAAGGGAAGGTTTGGGAAGGGAAGGGAAGGGAAGGTTTGGGAAGGGAAGGTTTGGGAAGGGAAGGGAAGGGAAGGGAAGGTTTGGGAAGGGAAGGGAAGGTTTGGGAAGGGAAGGGAAGGTTTGGGAAGGGAAGGTTTGGGAAGGGAAGGTTTGGGAAGGGAAGGTTTGGGAAGGTTTGGGAAGGTTTGGGAAGGTTTGGGAAGGTTTGGGAAGGTTTGGGAAGGTTTGGGAAGGTTTGGGAAGGTTTGGGAAGGGAAGGTTTGGGAAGGTTTGGGAAGGTTTGGGAAGGTTTGGGAAGGGAAGGTTTGGGAAGGTTTGGGAAGGGAAGGGAAGGGAAGGGAAGGGAAGGAAGGGAAGGGAAGGGAAGGGAAGGGAAGGGAAGGGAAGGGAAGGGAAGGGAAGGGAAGGGAAGGGAAGGGAAGGGAAGGGAAGGGAAGGGAAGGGAAGGGAAGGGAAGGGGGTTTTACTGAATGAAGTTTATTTTGGTATTTTTGAACAATTTTTTCTTTGTGTTGGTGCCATTACTATGAATACATACAATTCTAATGAATAGCAATGACAGGCTGTCTTTTAAACTTTTATCAAACATGTGCATGTATGGATTAATACATCCTTTAGAAAAAGAAGGAGTTATACCCTACCCTGGTGAGACCTCACCTGCAGTACTGCATGCACTTCTGGAGTCCTTCTCTACCAAAAAAAGCATGCACCTGTTGGAGCAGGGCCAGAGGCAGGCCATGAAAGTGAAAATGTGGAACACCTCTCATATGAAGAAAGGCTGAGAATTGGAATTTTCAGTTTGGAAAAATTAAAGCCCTGGGAGAGCTTACATCAGAGTTTCAATATTTAAAGGGGGCCTGTAAGAAAGGTAAGGTCAGACTTTTTTAGTATAGGCTGTAGCATTATGACAAAGGGTAATGGTTTGAAACTAAAAGAGGGTAGATTCAGACAAGATACGAGGAAGAGATTTTTTGATGATAAGGATGATAAAACACTGGAACAGGATGCCCAGACAAGTAATAGATAGTTCATCCCTGTCAACATTCAAGGTCAGGTTGCAGGGCTTTAAGCAAGCTGATCTAGTTGAATATCTCCCAGTACATTTCAGGGTAGTTGGACTACCTCACCCTCAAAGGTCTTTTTTAACTCAAACCATTCTATGATTTTAAGATTTAGAGCTATTGCTATGAGGCACTGGCAAAGAGAAAAAGGAGCTGCAGAAATAAGATGTTACAGATAAAAACATGTAAGCATCAAAAATGTTTCACAGTTTCCTGCTGACTCAAATTTTCTATGTCGCCATGTCTCCTTCATTTCCTTTATTACGAAAAAAAAATTAATTACAACCAGTCTAAGGCTGTATGTTGATGCATTGTAATTTAAGTCATGTCACTTTGATTTATATTTTCATGTGTGACAGATGTCAGCTTGATTTATTTTATTTTATACTTAGTTGACATTTGGGGTATTTTTTAATGCAATGGCTCCCCGAGTCATAAAAGAATCCAATGAAAAAGTTGCATTTAATTCCCAGATAGACGTAATTAGTAAGTGAGATGGCAGCATACACTTTATCATAGCTATTTGCTGGACTCAGTAAAGGAATAATTGAAAGCACACTAATCTATTGATGAGCACAATAATATTGACACAAAATTATTTTGAGAATTCTATTACATATAGAAATGGATGTGACATCCCTATTTTTATAGTACAGTACACTACTCAGAAATAAAATAATTTAAAGTAATATATACGTCTACATTAATTGCAGTCTCAGATCTTCATGACAGTCTTCTATAATGTTATCCCTTCTAAACAAATAAAGCAGTAACATTTAGACATCTCTGTGTTGAATCCAAGCACAAGTTACAATTAAGAGATGCCTTTTACACTTCTAAAGCAATTGCATGTTCCAAAGAAAGTACATTCCTGTTACAGAAAACTCCATTATAGCAACTAGCATCAGATTTTCTTCCTAGACTCTCCTTCAACATTTCTGGTCCTTCTCCCTTTACAATAATCATTCTTTTTCCCTGCATCACTGCCTTATTTTCACTGATCTCCAGAACTTTAATTTTTGTTTTTTTAAATGTGGATTTGAAGTTGCAGTGTGTTGTTCTCAAGTGTTTGTATGCATTTTTCTTTCTAAAATATATTTGACATCATAAATGTTATGAAATATTTTTCTTTATTTGCTTCAGAGTTCATCAAATAAAGACAAGGAGACACAATATCCAAGTTTATTGTTTTTCCTTGACTGTTAAATAGCATCAATGAAATCTACTTTATCATGAACATGTCTCCTACCCACAATATTTTTTTTAATTTCAAGTGAAAGTTTTACAAACATTTCATCTGATAGAATGGAGATGGTGATCAGCTGGAACTGTTGACACATATCTTGCAACTGTCTTCCCCAACAGGGATAAATTGGGTATTAGCTGTCACCATAGCCTGTTTTCTGTTTTCCACTTGCTAGACTTTATCTAATATCTTTATGCACCTTCATGGTTAGTACAATTCTTTTTCTGCATAATGTAGAAATCTGGTTGTGGAGCAGGCAGTCAGAAAAGTGGATCTGTTTATGATGTGATATTATTGCTGTTTCCACAGAAAGACATAAATCCCTACTTTTACCCTATCATCTGTTCAGCTGCCCCTTATGGTATTTTCCTATTTATTCAAAAAGGGAGAAATTCATTCATCATCAGTGTATGCCAAGAATATAAAAAAAAAAAAAAAAGGGAAATAACACGTTTCACTGACTTGAGATTGGCTGATAAATGAGAAAAAAACCCCAAGAGCAACTCCAATTTAGAATTAAGGTTTGTAGTCAAGATGGTATAAAATGCTTCTTTTCCTTAGGGTTTGGGGGTTTGGTGTTTTTTGTTTTGGTTTGGTTTGATTTGTTTTTTGGTGTTGGTTTGGTTTGTTGTTGTTGTTGTTTTAAAATATAGATTTGGCCTGAAAAAAGAATATTTTGTTATAATATAGACCAAAACAAATGAAATAAAATTACATAATTGTCATTATCAGTTTGACAAAACCACGATTTTGGTATTCCATTGTCATCTGATACTGAAGATGTGTAAATGATCTAGGATTCTGAGGCTGTTATCAAATAAAGATCACAAGAAATGACATATATCTTTTATGCTATTTTTATGTCCATACTACACACAATTTAAGAAAAGTGTATTTTCAAATTGCAGAAATATTTGTTGAGGTCTTTAGCTTTGTCTGGTCTTGCAAAACAGCACATTACAAAGCCTACAATAACTTAAATTTTGCCATTTACTGTAAATACCATTTGCTACCTTGAGGAAAGCCGAAGAACTCCCGAATTTAAATCCTGCTTCCTGAGTTTTCTGCCCTTGACAACTAGGCTTTACAGCTATAAATACACTGAAGACAGTTAATTGAGAGCAGCTAAACCGTAGGACAGTGTACTGGGCGAATGAGTTAAAGGAGATAAATTAAAGCAAGGTATAACAGAACTACCAGACTGTCCATTCTCTGGAATTCTCATTTTTAAAGTCACTAAAGCAATTAAAAATAATTGAAATTGTAAATGTTCAACATTTTCAGAGACAAATGTAAAAATTACTCAGGTGTCTCATACTATCTTTGTTTCCCATTTTAAGATGCCATTAAAGTGTATTCAACAACTATTACTATCCTAAAAAGAGCACAAAATCAAAACCAGTTCTCTGCGTAAGCAGTGATGCCGGCAGTAGCCAGTTTTACCACAGGACACCGAGTGGCACGTGAATGTGTAATGAAAGGGATAAGACACTTGTGTCATGAATAGTTCCAGTGGAATTCCAGGACAGAATGCATTCCTGTGAAAAGGATAGATCAAAACATGAAAAGACTTGAAAGTAACAGCATAATTTTTCAGTTGGTAGTGCTAGAGGGTAGGAGCAGGAGGCAGCTATTCTATTTGCATGAATCTGAGCTACTGTGTTACCTTCTTAATTTCCATTTCTAAGATGCACCTATAGCATGAAACAAAATCTAGATTTGGAGTTGAAGTTTAGAGAGTCAAACAGCTGAAATTTAACCAAAAACATCCGATTTTCTTCTGAGGTATACTAGCCTCTTCCCAAAAGCACTTGTGGAGTATTTAAAGATCAATTTATTATTTGCTTTATGTTGTCCATCTGTTTTTATTTCACTATATTAAAACAGGAAAAATTAAATCCTGCGTTTAATTTTACTTTTTCTTTTTCTTTTCTTTTTAATGGATAAGATTTCTGTTGTGGCAGAAACAGAAATCTTCTGAAGCTCCAAAAGGTCAAAGCTCCAAAAGCAGAGACAGATGAGTTATTTATATTATAATATATTGCCCCTTTTCCATATTAACTTACTATATATAATATCCACAATCATTTTAACTTGCAGTTGCACAAAAAAACCCATATTATAGCTTGTGGATCATCAACAAAAGACACACTGCCTATGAGTAATATGCTTATTGAGTATGCTCAGTATATCACAAGATAGTATTTCTGTTTTCTCTTTGGATGACTTACATTTTCTAATTAAAAGCATAGCTTACCAAGGAGCTTTGAAGTTCTTGAGTAAAAAGAAAAACCAAGTAAGTGAAATGAGAGAAGCTTCATTGACTTTAGTGGTAGGTTCTTGAAATGGAACAGTTTCATACACACAAGTCTTTGTTTGAAATATTTTATTTCATATAGAGCAAGAAAATAAAGTGCGTTAATCATATGTTTGATGTTCCTCAAGTAAAAGAATGTAATATTGTCCAGTCTTACCCTAAAAAAAAAAGAAACACAAAAAAAGACATGCCAGTTTACCTTAATGAACTTATCCCTGTCTAATTACTTCTTTTCCTCTTTTCCATGTCTTTCAACGTTTCTCATCTGATTCTATACTTTCTAATGCCTCATTTATTCCCACAGTCTCAGACATTGTTAAGGATTTACTCCTTTTAGCCCTTCTCTCTCATCTCCTCAGCAGTCCTCCTATTGTGCATGTAGACTAAAATATTCTTCACCTTCTGCTATACAGAGAGAAGGTCTCACAGTGGCATTCTTCCCTAGGCAGTGATCTCTTTGCATATGAGTATGCGTATATTTGTTTGCTTTCATTGACCAAGAGCTTTAATCACTTTACCTTTCTAATCACTGTATTTTTTTAAGAACAGAATTTCTGGGATTTACCCACAATATTTCCTGAACACAGTGGCAATAGTTCATAATCCATGTTTAGCACTGAGCCTGTGGGTTTTAAAGTGAGAGTGAAGTTCCTGACAACTTTTAAATTATTTATCATTACTGGTTTCTATCTCTAGGGAAGTTAGTCTTTATAAATATTTATGTACCTGAAAATAGCAAGCAGAAAGAGCAAGTGGGTTTAGCTGCAACTTTCTGAAATGATCCAGGTGCCAAATTTCCCAGAGCACTTGGGACTGATTATCACAATAAAAATGTAGTTCCCATATATAGGTGCTCCAGCCTTCCAGAATAATCAGAATGTGGCACAGCCAAGATACATTTTTTCAGAATGTTTATTCCCAGTCTGCATTCAAAAGAACTAGCTGCTGCTAAAATTTCATTCGAGGACATTAGAGAATCAGACCCCAGGTGAAAGGAACAACTTGACTTAAGGCTGTGAATTAAATACACAATAATAACACTAACATCTTTTAAACAAAATGCTAATTTCTAACAAAAATATATTCATGCCTGAAGGTAACAATAACCATTATAAAGGTCATTGGACTTCCATGTTTATTGTTTTTATTCAAGAAAGCAATGATCTACACAGCTATCCTCATGGACATAGTTTATGGCACAGAGGTAATAGATACAAAACCCATTTAGATGAGATTTACTCTAAAGATTTGAAGGCACTTTAAAGATCAAACAAACCAGTGGGAATATTTTATAGCCACTTAGTATAAAAAGAGACGAAACAGAAAAAACAGATTTCTAGTTTCTTACATAGTGAAGTGTAACACAAGAGTGCAGCATGTCCTTGTTTTCCAGCCTTAACCCACTAGAGGCAAATCTGCTCCTTATACATAGAGAAGCATGTTTGCAGTCTTCAATTAGAAACAAATTTCTGTGACTAATAAATGACAGGGCTTTTTCTTCTTTTAAGCACATACAGAGAGACTGCAATTCTACAAACACAAACCAAAAAACTTCTTCATGGCTTACAGCTTTGAAGAAATGTTTTGATTTGGATTAAATTAACGAGGCGGGAATTATAAAAATATAGTTATTTTCCAAAAAACCCCACCCAAACCTATGTACCAAACTGATCAAATTTATTTACAGGTTCTATTCGGTCGTGAATTCTACAAGGATGCTTATGGGCAACTTTAAGACAATTTAGAGAATTGAGAAAATGGAAGAAGGCTAAGCCACAAAATGGCTTCACCCCACTTATAAAATCAGAGGCAAGCGAAGACTCTAGGGAAAGCTGAGAATGCTGGTGTTACGAGGATGGAGCAGGAATTTGGAGACGGTCCCTAGATCCCTCTTCGGTGGCAGGCTCCAGAACTGCAAGCTTTATAATCCGATTTGTTGATAACGCGGCACAAATCCAAAGGCAAAGGGGCCCACCAAAATCCAAGTGTCCTTAAACACAGCTGCCACGAGGCAGAACTTGTGCAGCAGCACTGTCCGAGCAGTGCAAGAAAAGCCGCACTGCCGGCGTGTTCCAGCGACCATTCGCAGTTTTATGGCAGGCAGGGTTACTCCAACAGCAGGCAGGGAGCAGGACCCTAGGGCCTGCAGGTCCAGGGAGAAGCCAAGTCCAAGTGCTGATTTCTCCAGTTTTGCCATGAATCCAGAGCGAGAGCAGAGCCAGTCCAAAATGGGCTCCAAAATGAGCGCCAAGATGAGAGAGCACAGATTGCTTCCTGGTCACTCTATTTAAGACCTTCCTAGATAATGTGTCCAGTGCCAATATATACCGGGTGCTAAGAACCCGGCCAATCACAGTTTCAAATCCCAGCACAGGCTTCCCCCATGGGTGAATACGTGTGAGGGATCTCAGCTCCCAGCAGGAACAATGGGCACCTTCTTATCTGTCCCCCAGAAGAAGGGGAAGGCAATTTTGTGCCTTTGTCTTTCCCTATTCAAATCTCTGCTGATGGAGGTGAGGAAATGAGAGTTTGGAGCACCCCATATCAAGAAAATGTGTTTTTTTCACAATGCTATACGTTTATCCTGACAAAGGTGGAAAACGTACAGTCTTATGCAACTGGGAGTAGAATTTAAAAATAAAAGAAAAAAGAAAGAAACGACACCACCCAACAAGAAAACAAAGCAGCTTGAGTACTTTCCTTAAGATCCAATTGCTAATCTGAACTTCTTGAGGTTCACTTGAAAGCAGCAGCCCCTTGGAGAAGCACCTAATCTGCTAGTGATAGATCTCACAAAAGTATTGGTTTTAAAGCTTACTTCTTAAATTTTAAAATGTTGAAAATTTCTTCTTTTAACAACTTATTTCTTAAAATTTACACTAAGATTTCAAAGTCAAGTACCCATAACTTAGGAGATTCAAGGAGGAAAAGGGTTTCAGGAAGGGAGTTGGCAGGGCTCATTGACAGGGCTTTAAAACAGAGTTGAAGGGGGAAGGGAAGGAAACCAGTATCTGCAGGCAGGAGACTGAGGGTAGTAAGCAAAAGCCAGGGGTGAAATCAGAAGCCCAGCTGAAGTGCATGTACATTAATGCACGCAGTATGGGTAACAAACAAGAGGACCTGGAAGGACTTGGTGCAGCAGGAAAGCTCTGATGTAGTCACCATCACAGAAACATGGTGGGATGACTCACACAACTGGAGTGCTGTATTTGGTAGTTACAGGTTCTTCAGGAGAGACAGGCAAGGGAGAAGGGGTGGAGGGGTGGTCCTGAACATTAGGAGGCTCTAGATGCCATGGAACTAGAGATTAAGGACGATCGGGTTGAGTGCCTGTGGGTGAGAATTAGAGAGAAGGCCAACAAGGCTGACATCCTGGTTGGAGCCTGTTATAGAGCACCCAATCAGGATGAAGAGGTTGATGAATTATTCTATAAGCAGCTGGAGGCTGTCTCAAGATCACCAGACCTTGCCTTTGTCCTTGTGGGTGACTTTAACCTGCCAGATATCTGTTGGAAACTTAACACAGCAGAGAGGAGGCAATCTGGAAGGTTCTTAGAGTATATGGAGGATAGCTTCTTATCACAGCTGCTGTGTGAGCCTCCCAGGGGTAAGGCTTTGCTTGGCCTACTCTTTACAAATAGAGAAGGACTGGTGGGAGATGTGGTGGTCAGAGGCTGTCTGGGGTGCAGTGACTATGAGATAACTGAGTTTTTAATATGCAGTCAAGCTAAGAGAGGCATCAACAAAACCTCTACTCTGGACTTCCAAAGGGTGGACTTCAGCTTAGTTAAGGAACTAACTCAGAAAGTACCTTGGGAAACAGCCCTTAAAAACAAAGGGGTCCAGGAGGGCTGGACCTACTTCAAGAAAGAAATCTTGAAGGTGTAGGAACAGGCTCTCCCAATGTGCCAGAAGATGAGCCGATGAGGTAGACAGCCAGCCTGGATGGGCAATGAGCTTCTCAATTAATTAAGGGGAAAAAAGAGGGTGTATCACCTTTGGAAAAAATGTTTAAGGATGTTGCTGTGTCATATAGGAAAAAGATTAGAGAGGCAAAAGCCCATTTAGAACTTAGACTGGCCACTTCTGTGAAGGACAATAAAAAATGTTTTTATAAACATATTAATGGCAAAAGGAGGGGCAAGGACAACCTTCACTCTTTATTGGATGTGGAGGGGAATATAGTAACAAAAGATGAGGAAAAGGCAGAGGTACTTAATGCCTTCTTTGCTTCAATTTTCAATAGTAGGATAGGTTGTCTTCAGGACAACTGGCCTCCTGAGCTGGCAGATGGAGTCAGGGAGCAGTATAGTCCCCTTGTCACCCAGAAGGAAACAGTAAGAGACCTGATGAGCCACTTGGATCCCCACAGGTCTATGGGACCAGGTAGGATCTATCCTAGGGTAATAATGAGAGAACTGGCAGATGAACTTGCCAAGCCGAATGTCATAAGACATTCACAAAAAGACATACACCAAGCTCTGTCTCTGTGATTTTTTTTATGGTCCATTTCACTAGGACTGATGAGATGAGTTAGGTGAAAAAAAATCTTCCCTGAAACAAATATTAGAGAAAGTAAAACACAAACACAATGTCTCCTATTTAAGACATTTTATTACATGCTATTTGCAGCTATAGGTCCTCTACTGCAGGGAACAAAAAATTGAAAATAAATTACACAGAAATCGTAAATATGACTGTGTCAGATGTTACCCAGGATTTATTAACCTGACCTCATCTTGCAGTCAGTGCATTTATCACTGTCAGTCCAAACCCTATTGTATCTGTTGCTTTCATAAATTAAAACATTTGACTATTTTAACTTTGTGAAAGTGTGTCAGTGGAAGTCCCTACTGGGGCACTGGAAAAAGAGAGGCAAATGTTAATTTTCCCAAATAGTTCCAGTAAGAGTCCTGGAGTCTGAGACAGGCAAACATCAGGATCTTGCCCAAACATGACACTTCTCCAGCAGATATACTTCACTGGACATGAAAAAAACCTCTCTGACCTCTTAGTTTGTCACACCTGGATGCCTTACAGAAAAACTGCTTGTATATTTGATTACATCCAATTAAGAAGTGACATTTAGATCTTGATTTTTGCCTTTTCAGGCCATCTTTGAAGTGTTTATGTGGAAGATTCTGTATCATTTTTCTTACAAAGTAAAAATAAAGGATTGCTATCAAGGAACATACTGGACATATATTTCTTAGATTTAGAAGATTCTGTGGTAGGCTGGTTGGTTGGCTGCCTGGTTCATTGTTTTGTTTTTTTTTACTGTTACTGCTATTTTGTTAAACAAAAGCGCAATCTATCAATGTGTTTTGATAAAAATGTAGCTGGAGATACGGTTGATGATAAATCTTAAAGGAAATAGTATCCTAAAGCATCAGATAGATAGAAAAAGAACAAAATATTTTTCACAGCAAGGCTTTACAGTCATTTCCTGCATCACAGTAAATAGTACCAAACTGAAGCGTTGTCAGCAAATAGTCAAATCACTGGCCTTTATTAAGGGAAGCAGCATTATAAGTGGAGAGAAAAACATGGAGAGTCTGCTCTGAGCTTTGCCTGCTGTAGGATATGCTTATCTTTGATTTTGCTTGCACATCTAGTTTGTAAATGCAAAGAGACAGGGCTTACTTATTCAGCTTGGAACTCCTACTCTTCAAAACTCTGTATTTACAATGCCATGGAAATTATTTATAGAAAGACAGATATCTTTACTGAGACACCCTGGATTAAGATCATAAATTTCTTCATCTAGGAATAGCCATCTTCAGGACTTCATGTGATTCATTGACTTTATTAGAGCAGCTGTAAGAATTATAGACTTTTCCACACCACTGTACAGGATAGTATTACTTTTATAATAAAGGGTCCTCCTTGGTCCTGGATGTCAGTGAGCACCAGGTCCTCATGTTCACAATGCTGGATGCAGTAATTCTGCAGCTGCAGGGTAGTCTGCAGCCACTTGTTTTCAAAAGCAGACTGTTTCTCAGGAGTTCCTATAGTCTCTCTTGATTTAAGGCAAACCGGTTTGCCCAACATCAGTCACCCATTGTCGTGGTTTAAGACATCCCACTCTAAAAAGCAAGGCTCCCTCACACACATTGGGATTGAAAGTGAAAGAAACACAAAAAAACCCTGTGGGTTGAGAATAAAGAGAGTTTTGCAGAAAAGCAAAAGCAGAAGCAGGAGCAGAAGCCAGCAGAAAATGACATCACATCCCCCAAAGCCCAAAGCCAGCAAAAGTGGAAGAGACCAACACCCCAAAACCAAAAACTGGAAGCAGCCCCTGGAAACAGGAAGCCTCCCATGTTACCATATGAACCATAAGCCCCATAATACTTTGCCTTGGCCACCTGTTTCTACTAGAAACAGAAAGTGTCACAGGTTATTGCTCTGGCCTCACTTTTGTTATAAAGCTCACACAACATCACCATGGTATTGAATATCCACCAGCAGATTCAACTGACTGAACTTCTAACATCTGTGAAGGATAATGGCTGTACAACACCAAGCACAATGTTCGTGGCTCGTCTAACTAACAGAAAGTACACATTTGCACCTGTGCTAAGGAGTGAGATATTTAAACTCTTTTTTTTGCATGCTATCCAAATACCTCATAATTTTGTCTGCTTCAGCAGGGAACATTTCAAAATAAAATCTGATTCACAGAAAATTCCTTTTTGTCATTATTGTCTAAAATATTGGTGTAACGGGATTAAATAGCACAAAAGTAGGCAGCATTTTCTGTTTCATGCTGCTCAATTGTTGAAATAGTTGGCAATCACTTTTAAAAACAAGTATCACCAAAAAATATTCTTCTGCGAGTATCAGACTTTAAGGCTCCATGATTCAGCAAAAACAGTGAATAGGTGAAAATGTGAACTGTTCAAAATAGCTTTAGGGTCTTAAACCACCAAGTATTCTAAACTTAGTTTAATGCTATGCACAGTATTGATGCCTAAAAACTAAATACACAATTAAAATGGTTTTACTAGATCAGGGTCTTATTTTTATGGATAAATTCATTTTTCTGTTAGATTATAAACATAGTCTGTTAAACATAGATACCACCTACAGCTTAAATGAGGGCAAATAATGGCTTACTCTTCATATAATTGAAGGTCCAGGTTTTAATGCAATCTTCCTTTTCCATATATATATATATATATATATATATATATATATGTAGTGTGTTTAACCATGTTAAACAAAAAACAAAACACCAACCAAAAAAAGGCCAAACGAACACCAAAAAAACCTAAAACCAACCAAATAAACAAATTTAAAAATACAGATCTATATACTTAGGCTTCCATGACAGAATGGTATTAAAACCCAGTCTCCTAAAGATCTCCTCAACAATAATTGTATCTCTTGGGGTTTTTTTCTGCAGGAATTGAGAAATTTTAGGCAGTTCTATGATCTAAACAAACTCTGATGTAAGAAAGAACAGAAAAATGAACATCTGGGGCCATCATACACTGCTGCAGGAAACACAATTGGATTACTACACACCCCATGATACGATGAGCTTTGTCATTGTTATGTGCTGGTAAGTCCTATATGTAGTATCAGGAAAAAGACTTTCAAGCAAACTGGCTAGCACATTTTCACTGTCTAAGGGTCTTGGTACCAGCTACAAAATGTGATTTCTTTGTCACACTCTGGGCTATTAATCATCAGGCAAGTGAGTGCTTCAAGATTTAAAAGACATTTTGAATATTTACTATAACTATTGGAAGTCAACCAACAGCTACATAAATAGATGTGTAGACAGGAGAGCCAGATTTCATGAGATATGTGAGCACTATTATTTCCAGAAGATACTGATGCAAATTCAAGCATAAGAAATATTTTTTCCATGGGCAAGAGAGAGGTTTATTTCTCATTCTCCCAGTTTAGAAGATTTTTTTTTTTTACATTTATGCCAGTTGTGTTAGTACACCATCTTGTGGATAACTGATCTAATTGGAAGTGTTGCTGTAACAACTAGCACAGCTCCCTGTTGCTGAAAGCAACTGGGTTGCTTCCTACTGACACAATGCATGAAGTCACAGCAACTCTGTTTCATATGCATTATGACTCATTTCCCAATCTGTTTGTAAAGAAGGAAATTTTTGAGTGCCAAAGAAGTTATACATATATGAAGAAAGATAATGGTGTTTTAGTATTAATTAAATTTCTTGGCACACACTTAAAACAGTGGCCTTTGAAGAAGCCCAAGCTGCTGAGCACTCAACCATATTAAAGAACTCACAAGTAGGAAACTACTTGTCTGATCTGCCATAAATATACGAGTGCACCTGTAATAAGGAGACAAGACAAGGACAGATGAGAAGAGTTCATGAGCTGGAGGGCAGTTGACGTAAGAAAGTCCACTGCAGCACACCACCCTTCAGAGTGTGAAGGGAATCCAGGACTCTAAGATGACTTGTTCCTCTGCTATCAGGATACATTTATGGAAGCACTGACAAAATATACTGAAACTATATTTACAGCTGTTCCACATTCAAATGATGGTACTGCTTTTAAAATTAATCTTGCTATGGACTGAAGATGATATACAAGCTAGGTTTCATTGGTTTCATGTTCTCAGAAACTTAAAAGACATTTAATGACCTATGTGATCAGGAAACTATCAAGTTATCCAATAGTATTCTGGAGAACTGGAGATTTCTCTTTCCATTTCCTATATATGTGTATAAACCTTCTCCAAAGAAGTTCCTTAATTTGGTGTCTGAATTTCTTATTCTAATCTTAAATTTTGCTGAACAGATTACAGCTACAAATGAAAACTGGAGAAACTGCTGAGAAATCATGTCTAGTGATTTAAAATTAGCACTGAGAATGACTGCACTTTCTGACCTTTACGAGAGTTAATGAAAAATGTTAAGTATGGAAAAAAATTTTCACTGTGAGGGTGATAGAACACTTGAACAGGCTGCTCGAGGGGGTTGTGGAGTCTCCCTCTCTGGAGATATTCAAGACCCACCTGGATTCATTCCTGTGTGGCCTGGTATAGGTGATCCTGCTCTGGCAGGGGGGTTGGACTAGATGATCTTTCAAGGTCCCTTCCAGCTCCTAACATTCTGTGATTCTGTGATTCTAAAATAGGAATAAACAACCTTGCAGATTCCTGAGGCTTTGAAATACGTAATTAATGCATGTGAACAAGATATTGTAGTTATAACCAATATACAAAAGCCTGAGGAAATCAATTCTTCTTTCTCATACCCCTGTGAAACCACAGAAATAAATTGAAATATTAAATGCTTGCTTTTTATATGAGCATTACCTGGTCTTCATTCTGAATGAACCAGAAGTTATGAAAGAGAATAGTATTTAACAATATAATTAATTCTCTTTTAAGACAAATGAACAGTAGGAGGGAGTTGTATTTAGTTGTAACTCTGCCATTTCCTATTTCTGAACATTGACTGTCATTGACTATGCAAGCTGAATTTTTAGTATCTTGGAGAAGGGGGAAAGAGGGAATTTCTGTTATAAGACAAAGCAGTGACAACTGAAGGCTTGTACTGATGATCTAAGTTTGTACTGATGGTCTAAGTTCTGTGCATCACCTGAAAACAACTTCTGTTATACATCTCAGTGAAGCACTGACTGATCAACAACAAATCAGAATCTGATCCTGATGCCTTTTTTTATTATATTTTGTACACAATGTTAATTACAAAATAAGAAATGTCATTTGTAATAAGTATGCAATACATCCTCTATACAGAGAGAATACTTTTATATAAAAATTATGTTAATATAATATTATACTTCTAATTTTATTAGGACTCCCTATAGCACAGTTGGCAGCAAAACATTGCGGTTTGAACTGTATCATCTAGTATTGTTCTCACCCAGACATGGCACCTTACATGCAGAGATCAGTGAAAGAAAACAAAAGCAAGCTTTCTTGCTTTCCTGGCACTGCAGGCCAGAGAAATGGCATCTAAATTTTTTTGGACATTTAAATTGGACAGTAGCAATAATTTAAGGGAGGAGGCCAGCCTCTTCCTCTTGGTGTCAAATGACAAGACTAGGGAAAAATGGTTTCAAGCTGCACTAGGGGAGGTTTAGGCTGCGTATTAGAAAATATTTCTTCACAGAGAGGGTTATCAAACATTGGAGTTGTTCTTCCCAGGGCAGTGGTGGAGTCCCTGGAGGTGTTTAAGCAGCATGTGGACCTGGTACTTAGGCCATGGTTTACTGTTTACCCTTCAGCGTTGGGTTGAGGGCGGGAGGACTGCATGATCTTTGAGTTCTCTTCCAACCAGATATATTCTGTGATTCTCTGATTCTGTGCGACAGTTTAACTGAGTGAGAAAAACAAATTTGTTTCATCCATTGTGTTAACCTCAAGTAATAGTTTCTTAGAGGATGTAAAAACTAGGCTGTGGAATTTCCACACAGTTCCATGTACAGCTGCCTGTATCATGATAAAGATAGAAAATAGTCTGTGTTTCTACAGCAACAGTTCTAGGGAGATGAAGAATTGCCCAGTGAAGTGGTAGATGCTTTATTATGGGAAATATTCAATCTTAGGTTGGATGAGGCTCTGAACAACTTGAATGAGGTAAAGATGTCCTGCTTACTTCAAGAGGCAGGACTAGGAGAGCTTTAAAGGCTCCTTCCAACCCAAACCATTCCATGATTCTATGATTCTAAGTGTTCTCTGAGACATATATGCAATGTATCAATATTCCCTTTAACCTTTTTCTCAGATAAGCTGAGATGCTTGTATCTTCTGCTGTTGTCTGTATATGGGCAATATTTTGCATTAAAATATCTGAAATGCAAAATTTTTATTCAGAGAGCAGCAAAAAGAAGAAACTGGTCACTAACAAAGTCAAATATGTTATTCTGTGGGATACAATCAATCACTTTTCTATCTCTTTTTGAAATAATTCCTCTGTCCTTCCTTTTTTTTTGCTCCGTTACATTTCTGTTCACCTTCCTGTTCTGTAGTATATGGACAGTAAACACAAAAATATCAGCGTAGGTCTAAAATAAGCACAGTGATCAGAATACATATATTCTTAATGTGTTTTGTTGAGTTCCTAATCCAGGACCTTCGCTGAATTGCTTTCTGTTTTCCACAAAGGCAGCCACAGAGGAAGTCTCCACAACCTCTCCAGGCACCCTGTTCCAGTGCTCTGTCACCCTAAAAATAGAGTCTTTCCTTATATTAATCTTCTGTGTTTGAGTTTCTATCTCTTATTCCTTATCCTGTCACTGGGCAACAGTGAAAAGAGCCCAGATCCATCCTCTTGGCCTCCACCTTTTAGATATTCATATGCATTTACAAGATCCCCTCTCAGTCTTCTCTTTTGCAGGTAAAAAGCTCTAGGTATTTCAGCCTCTCCTTGTAAGAGTGATGCTCCAGTCCCCTAATCATCTTTGTGGCCATCCAACAGACTCTCTTCAGTAGTTCCCTGTCTCTCTTGAACTGGGTAGCCCAAAACTGGACACGATACTCCAGGTATGGCCTCACTAGGGAAAAGTAGAGGGGAAAAAGAACCTGGCCAAACTCTTCTTAATGCACTCAAGAATACTGCTGATCTTCTTGGCTGCAAGGGCACACTCCTGGCTCATGGTGAACTTGTCAGCCAGGACTCCTAGGTCACTCTCTGCAGAGCTGCTTTCCAGTAGTTTAACCCCTAACCTGCATGTGCAGGTCAGCCTTGCACAGAGTCCCATACACATCTGACTTCTGTGCATTCACAAAGTACCCAGGTGTAAGATTTACAATAGTAGATTTGAACTTTGTGAATGTTGTGCATGTGTCTAGATTCACAACAAAACCATCTCTCTATGTATGTGCTGCAGTATCCATGTGTCTCTAAAATCTTATATAAAAAGTTAGGATGCTATATGGTCAGAAACAGAGTACTTTCTCTCCTGCTCCCTTTTGTGAATCTATGCAGACTATTTGCAATAGAAAATGCAGTAAGAAATCCTCCTAAATATCTATATAATAGAACTAACAACTCACGCAGTTACAACACATGCTCCCAGAATGTTTTCAAATTACAGTTAATGAATAATAATTAATAAATTTAGGTTCAGAAGAACAGTATGTAATACATGCTATTACCTTTTAAAGGTGAGATCATTTGAGAAAGTCTAACTCATCCCAAACTTTCATATAAAATCCATTTTAAAAAACTTTTCAGAACACTGCAGCCCTGATAATGTCTTTTTTACCCCCATTTCCCATAACATAGCAGATCAAGTCTTAGATATTTCCTTTTGACTTCTCTGTAAATAGAAGTCAAACAGTACCTCTGTGGTTTCCATGAAAGGGATGTCAGTTAAGAATGTAAGATAGACTTCCCTGTATTCTGCTGCAAATTTTCTTGCAGAATTATAGAGCAGCTCTGCCAGCCAAAAATTGTCTTCAACAATGGCAAGAGAACCCTAGTTTTTGTCTCAAAGCTATTACACACACACACACAAGTGAATCTGGCACTTCCAATTCATTTATCTTAGAAGCCTGCCTCTGTACATCCTTGATTCTTATTCACTGACTCTAATAGAGAGGAAAATGATGATGAATAAAATTCACAATTTATGTGCCATTACAATGAAGAGGCCTTTGTTAGTGCCCTCCACTTGAACCTCCTTTAAATCCAGGTAGATGAGCTTAAGTGGCATGGTGAGATTCAGTGAAACCTCTGAGTTTGTATAGCCTCATTGAAATGATGGAAGTGTTTTCTAATTGCTCTGGAAGTGAGAAAGGCATTTTCTTATACATTAAAAGTAGAATAGTTGCTGTCCTCAACTTCTGACAAGAAAGGAATAGCGAGGAAAACTGTGACACTCAGTGCAGTGCAGTAGTGCTGCTTGTCATCTATAAAAAAGGATAGAAATCCAGGAAGGAAGTTAAAATCCAAACTGAGTTCAACAGGCTTTAGATAATTGCCTTCAAAGGAGCATGATCCAGGCTTGTTTGCAAAAATTTGATTATTTTCAACTTCTGCAAAGGTACAGTAAAACTTAATGTTGGAAAATGTGTAATGTGACTAGATGCCATTTGAAAGAATCAGTACCTAACCTAACACTATCCTGATGAGCAAAACATTATGTATTATTTAGATGATATTTTATTTTGTTAAAAGGTAAAACCAGAGGAGATACTCAGACCAAAACTCAGTATATCTTGCCATGCATCCAGCTGATCCGTTCTGGAAAATCTATGACTATGCCTATTATTAATATTCTAGGTAAGTCTTAGTGCTTTATTTTGCTCTGTTACCCCATGGTTTCTGATCATAACTGTAGCATTATTTCAGTATTTTGCTTGTGCAATTTAGTATAAATATTCAAACATTGTCACTAGGATTTTTTAGAGGCTGATAGATCTGCTAATCACTAGGAGCTTACACCTTGGATAGATGAACACACTGAAACTAGTGGGCAGAATTACTTTTTTTTTCCCAGTTATGGAATTTCTACAAATAGGCAGGCATCTGTGTGCTGAGAATGTGGAAAAATGAGTGGAAGTCATGGAGAATTCTGGCCCTGTCATTGTTGAAATCTAAATCAATATTATTTCTTTCACATCAGATAAAGAATAGCTGCTGCAGTATTTCTTATCTGGATTGCTCAACTTCTGCAAGAGGAGAGACTAGCAACTCTGTGATGTGATTTTTGTGTTAAAAAAAAGGGTGGGTTCTGTCAACGGGTTAAAATCTGATTTACAATACTGATTTATAATTCAACTAAATTGTAAAGGCTGTTTCATCTGAAACAGTGAAGCAGGTGAAAGATTGCACATAAATTGTTAAGGAGATATATATATATGAACTTTAAATACCCCACACTGGATAAAAATGGGAATATTAATCTGTAAATGTCTCTATTATTAGAGAATGGAAAGTCTATGGAGGTCAAACATTTTCACACATATCATTTAAGACTGGAAGCATTCAAGGTGACATGAGGCTCAGATGCGATTTTTGTATAGACCTTTACTAATTTGCAAATCTGCTACTATGAAGTCTCTCTGAAATGTCTTCCCATGCTCTGTAAAGATCCCAGTTACACCACTGCCTACCTCTGGTTATGCACAGCACCCCACCTGGAAGTAAATGGATTCTTGGGAACCCAAGTCTGCAATCTTATGAAAGTCAGAGAAACTCATCTGTCATTCTGACACCCTCTCAAATGCTATCCAGACTTAATGACTTTGCCAGATATTTTGCTATAGGTATACAAAACCTCATATTCTGTTAGCATATAAAATCCAGGCAGATGAATACATGCCTATACAAGTGCTGCTGCCAGCTCAGACTTTCCTGACAATGGGTTGACGTATCACAGGTAGGTAGGCAATAATGAAATTCACCTCAGAAAAGGAGAATGAGCATCACTGAGTACAGATCCACTTAATGTTTTGACTGTGTGCAAAGCCAAAGAAGTATGAGGAAAAGACAAAAGGAGTTGGCAGTTCGAATATGTGATCAAAATTCTTTCTTTCTGAAGAGAAGCCAAAGAGAAGATGGCAGCTTCTGTATGGAGCTATGGGAGGAACTGACTGAAGTGAAAATTTGAGATCAGCTATGGAACTACATACTGACCACACAAAAGCAAACCATATTTCAGAAAGGTGTATACAAGGAGCATGGGGAGCATTTAAGGACAACATATACAAAGACAAAACTCGAGTTCCAACTAGCAACAAACTAGTAAGATATTGTCAGGAGGAAAACTATGAAGAAGGTTGATTTGTTATGTAAGAAGGTGGAAAATTTTGTGGTAGGAAAGTTTTTTAAAAGATGAACTGGGGGTGTTTACTTCAGTTTTCACAAAAAGAAGGAGCTGATGATTACTAAGGCCGGTACTAATTACAGAGTGACATGTCAACCAAGAATAGGGGATGAGCAGTAGTGAGAGTAACTTAGACAAATATTTTCAGAAAATTTGGACTTGCTGAGCTTCATCCTACAATATTTAGAAGTTTGAAGCAATTTTAGAAATACCATTGTTGAGAGATTTTGTAGGAAATCAGAGACACCAAAAGACTTCATCCTAAGTCCTACATTGGATATAATGGATATAATGCTCCACTGAAAGGGGAAATTGTACTTCTTATGAGAAATGTTAAGTTTATAGGGAAAAGCCTTACAGTGATTATTAGAAACTGTTCCTGGATTTAATAATGTAAGAACGTGATTTGGCATGGCTACAGCAGTAGCAAATGAATGCAGAAAGTAGTCAGAGGTGTATGTTAAATGTCACCAGCCACATGTAGCCATGTGCTATCTCTGTTGGGTATGTGTCTCTCTCACAGTCAGTCCAAACACAAACCCAACATGAAAACTTGAAAAAACTTTAGCATATGAAACAAAATTAGAGATCATTTTATACATTGAAAAAAATTTCATTTCAGCCAGTTTTGATTTTCAACCTTTTAGAAAATAAATAAGTGGCAATAAAATAACAAGCAAAGGTCTTTTTTGAAAGCACAAAAGTGAAAGGTTACTTCCCTTGAACTCAAGTCAAGACTATTCCTGGAACATTTAATGTTGAAAATAGCTCACTGAAAATAATTTTAAAATCTCATAAGTTTACTATGCTCACTGAAAAAGATAAATGTAGCATTTGGCTGATGTACACGGGAACAATGACAGTGTTGAAAAATCAAGCCTTAAAAAAATTCTAGGAGATGGAAGAGTCAAATATCTCAGAATAGACCAAATAAGACCAGCTGCTCTCTAAAAAAACACGGTTATCTGTATATTGAAGAAAAAAATCCACTCATTTAGTCATTATTGTCTACACCTTTGGGAAAAAAAAAAATGCATCTTTGATTGGGATAATGCCATGGCATGGATTTTGAATGAAGCAGATTGAACTACGCTACATATAAATATGCATCTATTTCGAAAACAAACTCTGTATTCATTTTCTATATTAATATCATAGAGGGCTAATCTTCCTGCATTTATGCCAGAAAATTGTCACTGTCACCATATCACAAGCTTCAGGAAACTGTGAAATGTTTATCAATGGAAAAGTGATGAATTTGCAGTAGGAAACTTCAAGAAAGTGGAAAAGGAAAAGAACATTAGCTTTAAATAGAAAGATGAAATAATGTTTTTCTCTATATCCATATTTGTATGATCATACACAGTTAGAGACAATTCTCTACAGTGTGAAATGCAAAATATTTTTAAAAAAGTTAGTATCACAAAATGGCCATTTATGTCAGTTTCTTCAGAATTTCTAAATCACAAAACTTCACCATCATGCACTTCTTTTCCACAGTTAAAGAAGGCTGTTCTCTTTAGAATAACTACAGTAGGTGCTAAAAGAAAAGAATACAATAAATGGCAAAGAGCAGGGGAACATCAACTCTGACACCTAGCATTTTCCCATACTGTTACAGCACTGACATCAAGAAAAAGTGTACTTCAGACTTTGATGCTTAACTACATATTCTAATTCTTTTAATAATCCTGAATTACAGGATATACAAAGTTCCTCTGCAGAAAAAAAATGAGTAATTTATCTTTAAGGGGTCAAGAGAAAAGCCTTGCAACTGAGTGTGTGAATAGAGTTGAGAAGGGCGATTTATTCTTTTGTAATAGATGAGGATCACAAAATCTCCTTTAACATTCTTAAAAATAATAAACACATTTTTTATTAGTTTTTTTTTTTCCTGGGAGAAAAAAATAAAGAAAGAAACAAGAAGGAAAGGAAAAAAAAGCATATTATACTGTGAGGTAAGATATACTTTTCTGCCTTATGAATAAATCATGGACCTTGTTTACCTTCTCATGGTAATGTTGCATCCTTCAGATCTCTGCACTTGCTGAATTTTTTTTTCTTTTTCAAAGGAAAAAAAAAAAAAAGGAAAATGGATGTAGGTAGAAATTAATAGATCCTTGTTCCATTCATCAAATAAGGTGAATGACCAGATGGTCACAGAGGAAAAAATCGGTAACTTCAAAGACTATTGGCTGGAAGGAGAGCATCTAAACAAAAAGCCAGAAGCTCAAATTTGGAAATATGGTATTCATATGGCAGGCTTTTTAATCATCCTGCCCTGTGTCATATTAAGGACACAGACCAACAAAGAATACTTGACAAAACTTGCAGATAGCTCAGAGATTGACCAGGTTCTGTTAATTGTGAGAATACACACAGTTTGTATACCTTTAGTAGCAGTCAAAATCAAGCCTGTTTACAGCAGTATTTTCCATCTGTAATCTGAAAGATTACAGAACATTCTTAAAGAATTATAGGCAACTACAAAGAGTGTCCATATATGTTCCTCTTCTGGAGTGCCCAAAATATAACATTTCTAAATCACTATCTTAAAAGGACCTAGATGTCCAAACTGGCATTTAAATATCAGACTTAGGTACCAAAAATTAGCTACCAAAATTCCAAACTTCACCTATTTCATCTGTTGTTTAAAATCTACAAACACCTGCTGAGCAGATAGGCAGGATGCCCAGTGGAATAGCTAGGAAGGCTGCTAAATTAAATTCTTGCATGGAAATATGCAGGCTGGATTTCTGTCCTGTGTAATCCAAGATGAAAGTTTGTTTGCTGAAGCAAATGCAGAGGCATAATATAATAGGACATTGATGCAGCTGGTGATACGTGACATGCTTTAAAGAAATGTAGCTGTTACAAAAGATGAACACATGTAGCAGAGGAGGGTTAATTGGAGTTATGATTGGAAATACCCTAGTGGCCAAGGCCTGCCCAGGGATAATTGGTGCTGGTGTCTGGGAAAGCTTGGTGTTTGGTCAGAAGCTCCCAGGTGCATGGTAAGAGTAACGGATAATGTGTATCTGTAGGCCCCTTTATTTATGGAACTGAGCAGGGACAGGAATGAACTGGATGTGTTGACATCTTGGGCTGACTGAAAAATACCTTTGGGCTCTCATTTGACCACTAATGGACCTGAGGAAGATGAAGATGAGGAAGGCTATTGCTGGGCAGGGGGCGTGCGACTTCCTGGGTGGGCTGTGCGCGTGAGCAGTAGGGTGAGAAGTTACATAACACGATTGAGACATATGGGTGGGGCTTTGGCTCCAAGCCCCAGCCTCCTGTGGTGCCCTGGCCTGACGTCACAGAACGCGGGCCCCTTGAATAAACCCCGAGGATCACTAATGGGGGCGCGGCTGTTTCGCTGATCCAACAAGACAAGATTTGGTTTCGCGGGGATGCCTGCCTGGATGGGAGACGGTCGGCTCTGCCATTTCGCAATCTTCGGTAGTGCTATGTTTCCTATAGGATGTTTAGGGTAAATGAGCTACGCTTTGCCTGGGTTTGGGCTCTGCTCTTGGGATACTGAGTAGCTTCCAGGATTGTGCCTTGCGTTCGGTTTCCATACTTTATACAGCGCTCTGGCACAGCCTCGTTCGTTTTCAAAACACGTCCGAAAGAAAAGATTTAAGATTAGGGCACTGTCAATTTTATCTTTCTGGGAGCACTTGATCAGCTGATTGTGAGACTCCGGAGCTCCCTCAATTTGCAGCCCCCAGGTAGTACAAGCAGAGCAGGCACAAAATGCCGGGCTTGCAATTCTATTTGAGAAGCCACATACCAAAAAGCTCGGAGTTGCAGTGTATGTTTTATCTTTTTAACTTTTTCTACTCGTATTCCATTTCTTACTATGCTTTCACGTGACTAATAGCTTTATTTTTTTTAAGAAGTGCCATTACTTTTCTTTGTATCTTTTCACTAGCATGGCTTTACCTAAAGAAAAAGTCCCGTTTCTAAAGAATCTAGTTTAGTGCTTTTAAGAGACATCTACAATAGTTCCAATGTCATATTACCTACAAGCAACAGATATTTGGAACACTTATCTTTTACACAATCTGCATAAAAGCGGAATGATATAAATAAAATGTTAAACATACCAAGAGAAAATAAACAGCCACCAAAAAGTTTTCTTTCTGGAAAAGCTGAAAAAAAATGAGATGCCACTAAATTTGTCAAAGATTGCTGTCAGTGTTCTCTAATCTCTAAGGAATAATTTTTCTGATAAATTCAAGAGATGTTAGTGGTACGAAATATAAGATTGCAAATGGCCACCTTCACATGGAAACGTGTATTTTAAATGGTAGGCTTACACAAAGGGACATAACTGGCCTTTCTATACACGTTATTCACTATGATGAGTCCTAGAAGACAGCAACATCATGGGGACTTCTTTTGTCCATCTATGAGATACTACTACTTCATCATCATAATAATAATAATAGTAATACTACTACTACTACTGCTAAGAAGAAGAAGAAACTTTATCAAATTAATTGAAATGAAGCTGTAAGTTGTAATCTTGCATTCATGGAAAAGATTTTGAAAAATTCAAATTCAGTCACTGGAAAACATTGCTAAATATCTTCAACTAACTAACTGGAAGTGTTTCCAACACTGGATTAGCACTGCACTGCACACAATTCCTTCCTGTCATACAACAGAGGATATACGGAGTGATGGGAATAAATTAAAATCTAAACTTCTAGACATCTGTCCTTTTCAGACTCCCTGTGAGACTGTTTGAACTACAGAGGTCAAACAGAAGCCTTTAAATTGTGCTGAAAGAAAGTCAAATACAATTTTCTGTACACTGAAGAGATTGTCTCAGTGTAGGCACCAAAAACCCCAGCAACTAGAAGAAAACATAACCTTGGAAGTATTAACATAGTATACATCTTTAACCTTACTAACATGAAAATGGGCATGAGAGAGGTTTTTGATACCTTTGTGCTGCCAAAGACTCATGACCGAACCAGATGACTGCTCCTGCAGAAATCAGTTAGAATTCTGTGAGCTTATAAAGGATACTCAAACAAAAACATCCCTATTTTTTTACCAGAAACAGCACCTGTGGCCAGGATCCAAGACACTGTAAAGCCATGCTCTGGGCCATCAGTGTTAGATGGAAGATCTGTTAATCCATCTATCCCCATTCTACATCTTGGAAATCAGCATAGCTACCTTATTCAGTATTCATTATCTGCAGAAAGAATAAGATGAATATGTGCCTCCTATAAGCCAACAGGAGCTGGTGTGGGTATGCTATAGTGTTCCTTAAATAATAGAATAACATAATACAGTGCTACAAATATACATTTGTTATGTTTACCATTTTCCAGCACTTGAAATGTTTAAAAATCAAAATGTACCACATTATACATGTATCAAAAACAAGGGTAAAATTCACTGAAATTATGTGGGAAACTACTGTGGGACTGTGGATCTCTTGCCTGAGAAAGAAGAAATTAACCTTGGACAGATTACTTTGTATCCATAAAGACTTGGAAGGTCCTAGAGCAGAAGAGGAGAGCACCTGGGAAACTGTGAGATAAAAAGTTTGAATCTTACCTTTGTGGAATTTGACATAAATAGCTATGACCATAGCAATGTGGCAATAATCAATAAGAATATTAAAAACAACTTGTCAACCAATTAGAATTAGCCACAGTAGCATAGAAAACATATAAATATGTGTTGTTAAAAGCAATAAAGGCTCTACTCTGTTTACAAGTGTTTACGTGTCGCTCTGTCCGACACAACAGCGACAGAATTATACTAGTACAAAAGTGGCATAGGAGAGGAATTAAGCACATTGTAAAGAACAAACAGTAAACTCTGTAATGTGCCACGTGATTCTTAGGTGTACCAATGCACCAAGGCAGAGTAGCACACAAAGTTGGCTGATTGACTGTTCCAGCACCAGAGGTGTATGAGGATGGAATGTTCATATCAACTCTGCAGATGCCAGGCTACTACAGCTTCCTCAGTACCCTAATGACTGTAATCCAATTATGAATCAGTCATGAATTATACAAAATTTACCTTAACATTAACCTTCACAAACTTCAACATTAAGAGCTTTTAATTTTACAACTGAACAAGAATCATGTAACCAACTATACCACAAAATATATATGTGAATTTTTACTAAATTTGCCCCACAGAATAATGCTGAGGGACATATTTCAAATTTCACATACTTACCTATTTTTGTATATTTACAAAGTTCAGCTGCAATGAGATGACTTACTACTACTTATACAAATTGCTCATCATTTTCAAGCCTTTTCTATATGGCTCATAAAAAGAAGAGAAAAGCAAAGCCAGTGCATAACGTATTAAAGACAAAGTTTTGAAAAGCTGGGGCCAGTGATATAGTACAGCAGTAGCAACCATGCAATAAAGTCAGTGACTTCATCATATAAACCAAGAGCAGAAAGGAGCAGGTAAAACTATCTTACTTCTGTTGCCCACATTAGAAGAGGAAGGTGAATATCACCCAAAGATGCTGGCAGTGTAATGAAAAGACATATCTTTAAGCATAGCATTACTGAACATTGACAAAACAGCTGGAATGAGCCTCTGTTCCAGACAACATTTAGAGTCTAGTATAGCAATGATTTGCTGGAGAAGGAATAAAGAATTGCGAAGGTCTGCTAACTGATTTTCAAGGATATGCAAACATAACAAGTCTTGCTCTGCTACTGCCAGTGCAGTCTGTCAGGTACCTAGAGTGTATGAAGACTGAGAGCTTTAAAAACTTTTCTCAGATTAGTTGTTAAATAATGATGCTGCTATGAACAGAAGCTACTCTGAATTGCTTTATTTCAAAAATGTTTAGACACAAGGGAAATACTTCTGCTCTGGTTAATGGTGTGTGAAAACATGATTAGATACATTTACATGTGCAATTATATTACAACTTCTCTTGCACAGGAACTGGTTTGTTTTTTTCAACGAGCCATTACAACATCATGTTTTTACACATTCAGATCCATTCTCCAAGTAGTCTATGAGGCATATTATCAACCTAGCTATCTGTGCACTACTCTAGCTATCAAGATGTGTAACAAACTACTTCAGTATGACATACCATACATCATTGCACACTGATTACTGTCATGTTCAGATAAAAGACCATGATGATCCCCTGTCTCAGAGCTCAGCACTCTTGCTGGAGCTGTTTGGAAAAACTAGCCTCTGCCTCCACTTTTCTGTGCCTCAGTAAGGGCTTGCTCTGACACAGCTCAGAAGTTAAAAAAATCAAATGGTTTAATTGTGCTAATGTGACAGATAAAATGGATTTTGGATTGACAGTGATAAATGCACTGACTGCAAGATGATATCAGGATGAATAAATCCTGGGTAACATCCAGCAAAATTGGAAATTCACACCATTGCTGTGGCTCGAATATGTTAGTGGAGATAGTCACTGGATTAATAACCCCTGGGTAGTACCTGGCACAGTTGGAGATGAAAACCTTCACAGTAGCTTTAATAGTAATGCAGCAGAAGTTCAGCTATATATTGAAGGTGCAATTCTCACCAAGGTGTCCATGTCTTTGGTGGAGGAAATGAGGCACAGCCCGTTGACCATCCTCGTCTCTGTCTTTGCCCTGGTTTCAGCTGCTTCAGCAGCTGATGGTGGTGCTTGTCCTCATCCATGCTGCACCCCGCCTCACTGACCCTGGTGCCAGTGACAACAGCACAAGTGCTCCCTGATGCCAGGGGTAGCACACCCCAAGATGTCTGTCTCATGGGTTTTCTTACCCCAGCCCACGTTGTCCCTGCCTTCTAGGTCATATTTAACATCATTTGAGAGGAATGTTAAGTAACATAGTCATATATGTTTGGCATGTACTTGATTTTCCTCATTAGCATATTGAGAGGTGTCAGCTTTAATACTAATATTAGTTAATTAAGCAAAGATTTTTCATCTGGGCACACTCACCTTCAAAAGCTTCTTTGATGTTGGGTATTCATATTATTTGAGCCCTGTTTCATCAGTTTTATCCAAAACTGGGCTGTCTTCATAAGTCGCCCTCCTCCAGCTCATTGACTGGCCAGCTTCACGGGTCTTCATTTAACACAAACACCTGCTGACTGTAAATTACCTTGGGCTTGAAGTGTGGTAAATCAACTTGCCTTCCTGTCCCACAGACAGCTAGGTGGTTTCACAACAGTTATAGATGGTGATTTTAAGGTATTTTGAAAATGGATTCTCCTCTTTGATTTCCCGCACACGCTGGCCAAACTAATTAAAAGAAAAACAAACAAACTACTTACAGCCTCCAGGAAAGATCTAGAGTGCTAGATTAATATTGTACATCTGCCAGACTTTCCATATGTAAATTAATTCAGCCTGTCATCACTGCACTGTTACCATATTGACTCCTTCCTCAAGACTTTTAGTAATATTGTGTAACTTTCCTTTGCAATAGAAGAGTGGACCATTCCAGTAGAAAAACCTACAAGCCAGCACACACATATGGGAGAAGGGTAAACACTTTGCTGCCACAGTTTTCACTGCTGAGAATCATAGCAATCCATCAATGTTTCCAGTTTTGGGGTTATTTTTTTGTCTTATTCTGCTGCTGTGAAAAATTAACATGCTCATCCTGTTTCATACTTATCTGCAAACATAAACATATTTGAAATCCAGAATCTCCCTCTTCAGAATTGTCAGTTGCTGGAAGGACATGGGACAGTAAATGGACAAGACATCCTGCAATTTACAAGAGCAAGATATGTTTGTTCTGTCTACATCACTAGCTCTGTCTGATCAGGTTTCAACAGTGGAAACTGTATTAGTCTGGAGTTAAATTAACCTCTGCTGATAGACAATGAGGGAAGGTGGGGGGCTTTGGAGCACCCTGCAACAGAAATGCCATGCTTTCTTGTTTCTCTGCTGAGAGGTTTCCCACCACAATCTGCATGGTCAGACATCCTCCTATGTGTAACAGGGGTATGCATCAGCAGCTAGGTACTTCAAGGAGAACACACACACAAGTCAGAAGAGATGTTAAAACACAAACATAAAAGAACCCAAACTTTTATTATGGACTTCTTATTTTATTTTAGAAAGATTGTGTTCATTTTATTAAGAATATTCCTCTGTTAAATTGATTCAGCCTAGTGTAGTTGCTGTGAATGGAACTGAGCCATTTTAGAGCTTCAGGCATGGTCAAATGATTTTACAACTTCTATCATTTTATTTATCACAGGGAAATGCTACTGTGTAAACTGTCAGCACAGGTGCCCCTTTGGTGTCATTCTCATACATGAGTTGAATACTTTATGATCAACCCTATGCAACTATGGCAAACTTGATAAAGCAGTAAGGTCAAGGTAATTTGAAACAGAAGCAGCATTTATGGGAATTTTTACATTTGATTAAAGAAGAAAAAAAAAGAGCTAAATAGGAATGACTAGAAACACTACTTGTGAAACTATTCTGTATAATTCTGTAATACAGAAATGTGAATTAGCTAGTGCTCAAGGCAATGAACCATTGGAGTTTTAATGTAAAAATTTCTGCCAAGTGCCACTAATAAGCCCTGACAAATATTTCTTTCTCACATGCTGCGTATGTCCATGCAATGACACCCAGCAGGACATGGGTACTCATGTAGTGGGTTAAAAAGCCTTTTCCCCCACAACACAAAAGTGATGGAAAAGTTAACACACAAAAACAATAGTTCTGGACTGAGATAAAAAAATAGATAAAAAGCATTACTGAGTTAATACAGTGTACAATTAACTTAGCCTATTTGCAGACAAAGCACAGGAAAATGCAGAAAGCAGCAGCATAAAGCAGAAGCCAGCAAGCTGACTCCCACCCATCCCACCACTATCCCCTCATTAAAAAACACCCAAACCTGGAACTTGAAAGCAGCAACTGGAACAAGAAGCCTCCCACATTACAATCCGAACTTTAAGCACCATAATACTTTGCTCCAGCCAGCACTTTCATTTTGAAGCTATCATGATGGCAGGATGGTTTTGAATAACAGCAGCCAATTTCAACTCAGTCCATGACAATTAACTGCAAATTTTTCCAAAATCTACCTTTAATACATGAGAAGAATTTTCATAACTCTGACATGTTCAGGAAGTGAATAATATATGGTGACAGGACCCTGAAGTTCAGATTTGGGATTAGCCTATTTTGCATGTGCTATGAGAGATACAATAAGAGCAAGATTCAGCAAAGTGCTGAATGTATGGGAGTGGCAAAGCAATGAGGCACAACCCTCATACATCCCTTCTATTAGTAATGACGTATTAACAGTATTTCTTGTCACATAATAATTATCTGGGATGAGGGAAACAACTGCAATGTAGAATAATTGTTTGAAAATCTTCCTGCAAGTATGAGGTCAAATTTTTAACAGATGCTGGCATGTATATTCCTCCTTAAAGTATTCTCAGCACTAAGAAGGGAAAATCAGGTTTGTATATTTTAAACAAAAGAGCACCATAACAGTATTCTGCATTTGAACCTACATTTTATTTATTTATTGTGTCTAGTATTTGGCTTCTCTTCTGAAGTTTTAATTCTTTAAATCACTTCCATATTGTAATATGAATTTCAACCAAGATCTCATTTAATTCATTTCAGTGTTCAGAAGGTTTGTTTCTCTTTGAACTTTTGATGCAATTTCAAATAAATTGGTATCCAATCCAAATTACATATCTATCTACATTCAAAGCCAGATTTTGAACAGAAATTACACAGGAACTAGTTGCATTTACATGCTATACTACTAGGTTTGTGCTATAGTTATCGTGATCCTTCACTGTATAGACTACCTATTTGTTCTTGAAAAAAATCTTACAGTTTAATGCAAAAGGTAGACTGAAAAACACTGAGTCTTAATTTTGACAAATGTCAGAGAATAGACTTTAAACCAAAGAAAACACCCATAAAATAGAAATCATGATCATTCACCTCCATTTTACAAGAGCATTTCTCCTAAAGGATAATGTCTTGCCTCTTTTTAATCATTAATATGTTTGTTTTAACCGCTCATAATATCAAGATTTTTATCCTGAAGGCTTGTCTTCATAGTCTGATAATAATAAAAAATTAAACTTTCAAGCTGTTAAGTGCAAATGTAGAAAGAAGCTATCAAGTTAGTTTTCTTTTCAAAACTCAGATATGAGTACAGTTTACTATATTTTCAGTTTTCAGATTAAATGCCTAGAACTTCAGTTCCCTGCCCACCACATGTGTATTCCTTTCTACATTGAAGTTAAAGGCAAAATTCCAATTCAGCAAAGTACTAGAAAGATCTCATATGAAGGTAGAGACTGTACTAATAAAAATACAGAAATATCTTCATGCTTTTGTTTAATATATTGTCATAATAACAATCATTTAAGTTAGATAAACCATCCTGGTATCTCTTTATTTAAAAAATTCTCCTAACTGAAGTTAATAAAGCTGAAGCTTCATTTCTGAAAATTCCATTTTCCCCCTCTGTAATTTTTAAGCATTTCTTCTATCTGTTAATACAGCACATGGACATGAAGATATTGAAAGTAATATACTCATAGAAAAACAGTTTGTTTTTATTTTCATTATCATAAATGAAAAACTGGGAAAAGTATTTTAGGCTGCAACATAGTAGTAAAAAATGTGTCCTGGTTATTAAAAGAACACTACCAGAGTTAGAAAATGATAAATAGTGATTATGCTTTAGCTTTTTTTTCTCTAGACACTAATTAGCTCATATTTTATTTTGTTATTAAGAGTCTCATTGCTGTTGTTCCTTGCTTATTCATTTCTTGAAAGCCTGACTTTTAGTTTTATTCCTGTATTTTTAAAATGCATTGAACGTGAATAATAACAATAACAAGGAGAAGACTTTTGATCACAGAAATAAATAAAATCTGTCCTAGACCAGATTATATGTAGTTCTGTGCAAACAGCAAGAACTATTTTGACAGGATTCTGGTTAGAGTGAAATTAATCCAAATAATCACCGTTACTGCAGTGGCAACAAGTCTTTGCCTGAAGTAGCATAAGCATGTTTCAAGTTATGAAAGACTGCTAACAATTCTTTAAGGAATAAAAATGTCCTTTGATGAAATTACAGGTGTTACCTCTAGTAATGTTACAGAAAATTATAGTTCCTAGTAACTATTTTCTGAACAAGAAATCATATTTGCCACATGTGTATCATCAGCAAATGACTTTGTTTTTCACTAGAAATTTCTATTCCTCATTTGCACCCCTCATCTCTGCCATTTTGTATATGTTCTATATCGTTGCTCTCTAAGTTCCTATACCAGAAAAAAAAAAATACCTTCAAGATCTTCTACATCTGAATTTGCACATATTTACAGGTTATTATTTTCAGCATTAGGCTTTGGAAATATGTTACTGGTAAACTTGTTCCAGATCATTGGTAATACCTTGATTTTCCACAGTGCGTTTATAATTAATTCAAAATAAATTTGTATGGCAATCTACTGCTCACATCCCTGTGAATTTATCATTATTTTTATGAACTAGTATGAATTTATATGAATTAGTAATACACACCAGTGGACAACACTTTTAAAAGCAGACAACACAGTAGTTTAATAGCCAGCTTTTTGATGTATGGGAGTAACTAGCAGTTAAGAATTCACCACTTCTAAGAAAAATGGGAAGGATTTAATAAATTCTTCCCTATGAATAAGAAGTGAAGTATGGAGCAGAAGACTCAATAAAATATATTGCTCACTGCTGCGCTATGGTTAAGAGTGGGAGTTCTTGCAAAATGTTTAATCACAACGCAAAACTGAATCACCAAATAGCTTTCATATTCAGCGCTGAGTGTTCACATTTTAGTTCACTCATTTGCAGACTAATCCTTGGCTCTCTCACCTTTGCTGCCAACATGAGTTCTTTGATATTATATTTGAGCTAATTATTTCCTTCTTCAGTGAAACAGGTTGTGTACCACTTGACAATTTGATGAGAGATCCAGTTACTTGTCAGGTACAAATACAATGCCATTGGGCTGCATAAGCCCCAATGGGCATGTCAGATGTAGTTTTGCAGTTCGCTGTATCAAGCATTGCAAGTTTTAAAGAATTGTATGTATACATACATGAAAGCCAGCCTGCAGCATATTCCTATTTCTGGTTAGTCACTCCATTCAGACACTTCTGTCACTGCCTCTGCATTATAAAGGAATGAGTTGACAGCTGTATTCATCTTTCAAAATCACAAGTTAGACATTGTGTTTCTTGTATTTTTGTTGTGTGTTTATTGTCACTGTATTTTTTCCTGCCCAATACTTTATTGTCCACGATTTGGTCCAAAAAATGTTGGGATATAAGAATAGTAAAACTTAATGTAACAAAGATTCTAAGATTTTGAATTGAGAAAAAAAAATAAAAGTGGTAAGAGCACTGGAAAAAATCAGCAATTGCAGTAGAGCACCCATTTGTTGATAATACAAAACATCTCCAGTAAGCCACTGGAATGACTTGTTGGAACACATAAACCTGTCAGAAGCAGGTTATTTAAAATAGCATCTGAAATTCTTAGCTCAGAAAAACTTGTTGGATTCTCACCATTACACAATTTGTATCTCTTTCTTCTAAAGAAATTGACACTTGTGCTGACAGAGCAGAGCTCCTAGACCAGGTGTTGCACTGGGGAGGCAGATCAGCCATAGAGGCCTGACAGTGTCTAAATCCACAAGTTCCAGCAGACCCACTGAAGAATATTCAACTAGCTGTGAAATGTGGGTCTGGATCTGAATTTCTCTCTCAAGATATCATTTTGCATCCATTGTCATTATGAAACATATTCCATCATCACACATTCTTTTTCCAAGTCTAATTCTTTCAATCTTCTCATTTTTTCAACGGCTGTGAGCTTATTTTGACTAATTTTTGAGCAGCCCAACTACACTAACTTCTAAGAAACCGAACTTTATTTACAGTGTTGGAGCTTTGTTAAATCAGTGATTCTAACATGGTCACTGCCAATGTTAGACTCATTTTGCAAAACATAGATTTTATTTTCACCCATTCACTGTCACTATGGCAACAGCCAATGACTTGCTGTGACAGCATGGGCAGAGGTGGGAGTTGTGATAAAAATGAAGCCATAAAAATACTTTTCTTGGCAAGAAATTAAATCTGAAGTACAGTCGTATTATTATTTTCTGTCCACACATCTATCTTTCTGTGCTATCTTTCCACCAGATTGTTAAAAAATCCTCATTGCCATTTCTGAACTGTGTCATGCACAAAAAGTTTTTTTGCTTGGCACTTTTAAAGATTGGAGAGCACTGATGCAGAGTTCTTAGGCTAATAAATTCAGAATTTAGCATTTACCTTGGCTCTTTAAGGCAATATTATTTATTACTCCTTGAAATTGCAGGAAAGCCCTGAGGGCATCTTTTGTGATATATACAGTATAAATATGAATATTGATTTAGTCAGTCAGCCAAGCTTTCATTGTTCATCTTTGGTCACTGTACATAAATAATGCAAAAATAATTAGAACTATAAATAAAGATTCTGTACAGGATAAATAGTTCTGACAGAAGATGTAGTACATAATGAATATGCATAGGAGTGCAACATATTAATAACATATCTAGTATCCTAGCTTCTGTAGTAGTGCTCTCAATTGTGCCATGAACCAGATGCCAACCACATTCCCTGGAGGCCAGCTATTAATTCCATGGTTAAGCTGCAATATAAGCAACATTACTTTAAACAAGGGCTGTTTCTCCTCTAACTATCACAGAGTGCTGAAATTGTAATGAAAAGAGATATGGAGCTCAGGCAGTCATTTGCAACCCACTCAATTGGATATAACTGCACAGAGACGGGTGTTTTCTTTTTATGTTTTTTTGCCAAATTAAAGTTAAATACAGTTGGTTTCTTAAAATTCCTCCTTTCACTCCTGTAAGTATATATACCTATGGTGGCTTTCTTCTCTGTAGACCCATAGGATCCATAGGATGGGACACATGTTGCATGTTGCTTACCCAGCATAAGATTAACATGTATTCTTAACCTTATGAGCAATCCCACTCTCACTGAATTAAACATTAAATTTTAGCTTATTTTTGAAAGTCCTAGTGAAGCTTGAAATGAAATATAAATAGATATTTGATACATAGAATATGAAGTCATTACATTTCCACAATTTCCTTGACAAATAATTGACAGTAAAAAAAAGCCTAGTTTAAAAATCTGACAAGGGATTATGTGAAGTTTGGTTATGTTCTGAATTATTACAGTAAATGTTGTTCAGTAAGAATAGAAGTTTACTGATATTTCAGCTCTCAAAATAGCATTCATATTTACCAATAAAGTATGAGCTGAGCTGATCCTGGCTGGCAGGTAAACCCCAATCCTGTCATTCACTCACTTCTCCCCACAACGAGATGAGGAAGAGAATTGGAAGTGCACTAGTGAGTTAAAGACAGCTTAGTAAGTGAAAAAAATAAAAAGGGGGAAAAAAGAAACAAAAAAAAAAGAAACAAAACTAAAAGAAAAAGAAGTGATTTAAAGGCACCCGCCACCTCCTATAAGTAGACTGATAATCATGGAATGGCTTAGGTTGGAAGCGACCTTGGAGATCATCTACTCCAACCTCCCAGCCATGGGCAGGGATGCCTATCAGCTAGACTCAGCTGAGCAAAGCCTCATCCAACCTGACCTTAAACAACACCAGGAAGGAGACATTCACAACCTCCCTGGGCTGCCTGTTCCAGGGTTCCACCACCCTCATACTGAAAAGCTTCTTTCTAAGAGCCAGTCTGAACCTTCCACCACCCTCATACTGAAAAGCTTCTTTCTAAGAGCCAGTCTGAACCTACTCTCCCTCAGTTTAAAACCATGCTCCCTTGTCCTATCACTCAGACAATTCTCAAGTCATGGCTACCTTAAATCCATGTCCCCTCCAGCTTTAATGATGTAATATACTACGTAATATCCCTTTGGCCAGTTGGAGTCAACTGTCCCAGCTGTGTTCCCTCCCAGTCACTTTCCCATCCCAAATCTACACACTGGTGAGGCAAAGGAAGAGACAGAGGAAGCTTTGACACTGTGCAAATCATGCTGAGCAGTAGCCAAGATGTTAGTGCTATCAACACTACTTCAGTAAAAAAAAAAAAAAAAAAAAAAAAAAAAAAAGCACCATAAGGGCTGCTATGAAGAAAATCAATTCCACCCCAGCCAGATCCAGAAGGTCCAGAATTCCAGAAAAATACATAGAATTAAAAAAATATATACATATATTAAATAGTTTGTGATTGTTTATGCATCAAAGCCCTGCTACATAATTTTGGAAGTAAAACTGAATCTGTCTAATAAAAACCAAAGTGTGAAGATGAGCCTGCACAAAGACCTAGACTCTTTCCACTGACTAATACTGATAAAGTTTTCTTCTAGTCTTATTTTCTATTACTTGTACCCATTCCACATACTGTGTATTTCACAAGAAGTACTTCTTCTTCTAATGAAGGCAGAAGAATATTTTATACATGGGATCCAACCTGAGAGCCAAAACTTTGAGAATTTATTTTTTGATCTGTGCCACAGTCTAACATGAACCAGTCTATGGCTCAGTGAGTGTCCTCTGCTAAGTTAGTCAAATCTAATCAGCATTTCCACATATTAACAGAATATGTAATACCTCCTCTAAATTATATATGAAGCACTTTAATGATAAAATATTGGAAGGTTTTTTCTTCTAGTTTCCCATCTATTCAACTCATATGCAAGGTTTTCAATGATGCTGATACATAACCTCTTGGAAATATTAAGTTATTTTAGAGAAATGTAAATTAATGCCTGAGTATTTAGTAGCAATTCTGTTTGGTAAGCCATTATAGAATTATTAAATAACAGCTGGATGAATAACAGAGTTCATCAAGGAAAGAGTCATTTGCTAAATTATTTCAGAGTGGAGAAGACAATAACACTCCACTTTGTTCAGTTAAATTGGTTTGGTTTCTGATTTGACAGTTGTTCTCCACATCTTAAGTCCACTTAACTGTATCACAGCATGCAGGCTTTTAAACTGACAGTCTAAGAAACAAAATGTAAATATCTTCATATTTTCCATTCAATTATAAATGTACTGACACAACTGCTGAGATGCAAGGATATTCCATGAAGTATGTAAAAAAGTTTTGCCGCAAAAATTAATCTTAATTCTTGTCAATTTATATAACAATCTTTATAATTTATACTTCATATAACTCTTCATAAACAAGAGAATAATCCTAGAGACATTCCTGTTTGCAGGTCAAAGCTGACCAGCAAGTTACAATTCTCAAAATTCCCAGAGCATCTCAAGTATCCTCAAAAGTACCACTATTCCATCTGAACACAACTTTTCTTAATTGTCTTTGCATTTGAAAACTGTCAGCTATATAATAATTACATATAATCATTATTAGCTTCATAACTGTACCAGAATGATTAAACACTGAACAACATAGAAATATTATGTATGGATCTAATTTAAGTTTCCATTGATTAGATCCAGTCTGCCCAAAATCTAGTGATAAAGACTGCATAAAGCATTTCCAGTCTTTTACAAACTCTCTTTACTCGTACATTGTTAGGGGGAAAGTCTTAACATTTACAATTGCCCTTTAGAAGGACAAAAGAGGAGGAGAGGGGAAATGTCACCATAGAAATCTTGCAATGTAACCATCCTTTGAAATTCTGGATGCTTTGGAAAAGTGGACTTTCAGACTCTGTCATCTCAGTTATTTAAAGTATATAGAGACTTCAGAAGGAATGAATATTCTTCTTCAGGGTCAGTGAAAGTTGAAGATGTTCAAAGATGTAGCCTAGCATTTTTATAGGACAAAGTTGAAAGGCACCTCACTATGCAGGAAGAAGTCAGGGATCTCTCTTGGAAATGGGCTACTGTAAGCAGACTCCAAATAACACAACAAGCCTTGTTAGACCTGACCACACTCTCTCTTTTGGCTGGGATTTCACACTCATAAGCTCTGCCAATTTGTAATGGGAGAGTCTAAAAATGTATCTTTCTTGCAGTTTTTCCCAGCCACTCAGCCTTGCCAGAAACAGTCTGTGTGAGGATCACAGGGTCATTCTGGTGGGAAGGAAACTCAAGACTATGTCAGCCTCTTCCCATCTTAAAACTACATCTCTTTCACAGTCACTTCCGCTGCAGCTCTACCAGAACCACCATCTCCCCAAGAGGCAGCAGACAATTTCTGAATCCAAACTCTTGGACAGCAACATTGTCCTTTCTCAGCTCCAGCTAGTTCAATGCCTTTAAAGTATCAGGAAGACAGCTTCTCTAGCTGGTGAAAGGATCCTGATGGCACATCACCACAGCATCACTGCAGTGTCAAGAATCCCATACTGTTTAAAGCACAGTTTCTAGCGTTCCTTGCATACACCTTCACTGCCAAAGTTGTTGCTGTTTCTAAGACTCCTGTTACCAACAGTCCCACACAGAAAGTCATCTCATACATACAAATCATGCCTCAGTCAAAGTCCAAAGATGGAAACTTCCTCTATCAATAACCAGATAATCAGCAAAACACCTAACAAAAGCCATTAGATTTTATATTCATCCAAAAGGCAATTAAAAGCAGAACTCCAGCTCTAATAGAAGCATGCCACAAAACCCTGCAGAAAGTTCAGGAATTCCTAGAGGAGAGGCCACTCTCTGCAGCTATCCTCAGCCTGGCATCTACTTGTCTTGCACACAATGTTGAGACTTCAGTGAGAGCCAACACTACATTTGAGCTCCAGCACAGCCCACAGTTTAGAAAGGATGCCTGCAGTGGACTTTAGAGGCAAGCAGTCTTGTGTAGCTGTGACCAGTTCTTCACAAAATTTACGAGATACGGATTGAAGGCCACTTCCATGTTAACTACAATACTGTTTTTTTCCAGGAAGCCACTCCACCTCTTCAAAAAGAGGGCTGAAGTCCTGCACCTGGCCTGGTGTAAACCTTGCTGTGCAAGCAATGCTGGCCCTATTCCTCACAGGCCTATGTGTATTCAGACTGCACAGCCAGTTCACATTGACTGGAAAAGGAGAAATGAAATGCCCATGTTCAACAGGGGTTAAAAAGGGAGATCCAGAGAACACCAGTTGGTCTCACCTTTTGAGACAAGGAGGATCATGGCGCAGATCCTCATGGAAACGCAGCTAAGGCACATGAAAAATGAGGAGGAGAGGGTTAAGGAATTTAACAAATTTATGATTAAGACTTGGCAAATGGATATTAATAAGAGTATTACTAACTTTTTCTTAATATGAAAAATTGCCAAAAGTGTATTAAATAGGTTTGATGTATTTACAACAGGAATGTACAGTATCTAGGCAAATACAACAATTTTAACAATTTTCTGCAAACCAGTAGGAATAACAGGGAAAGAGAGAATCCCCAGGAGCAAAATGGCACTCGACCACAGCAAGGAGACTCAATAAGAACTGTTAGGTCAAAGAGGCAATGAATAATTACTCACAGCTAATTCCACCCAAGTGGGGATTGCTGCTGCTATGTATTAGCTGTTGAGGCTTTTGGGGCACTCTCGTGTGCCAGGCACAGCAAGAAGGCCACACAGTCTTGGGGCTGGTCTGGTTTCAGTGTACGGCAGGCAGGTAATGACGCTTCTCATGATGGGCTCTTGCATCTTCCTGGGTAAACTGAGGCATGGCAAAATTCTAGTTTCAAGGGGAAGCAAGGCTTGGCTCTGGCTCCTAAGCTCATGGCGTCTCTAGCTTACAGTGGGTAGGCTCAGGGCTTTTATCCCAGGCTCTGTACTGGGCATTATTGAGGTGAGGCAACTCGAGGCAACTTTAAGCAAGGCAGGTCCAAGGCAAAGCAGGTTCAAGTAAGGCAAGGCAAAGGCGACTAGAAATCGGCCTGTACATATATCTTGCCCGAGATTCAGTTGGGCCAACAGGGCAGCTGAAGCCAGCACGTAGTTACCCAATGAAAAGGGGTTCTGCCAGGCTGTGGCCATAAAAGGCAGAAACATAATCCTGGTCTGTGAGAAGCAGTGGCTGGTACATGTGCTCTTACCCCAGAAATAGACTTGTTTGCCCAGACATGCTGAGGCCTCTCTTTTGCCCCTTTTCCCATGTTACCCCAACAGCTGCAGAGGGAGGGGAAAGAAGGGGACCATGTCTAGACACATCAGGGCCCATCTAGGTTTGTGCTAGGCCCATTTGGCCCTACCATGACAGTGAGCGGTGGCATCCAACATGGTTCATCGTGCCTGACAGATCTGGTGGCCTTCTATGACAGGGTAACAGCACTGATGGACAAGGGTAGAGCAGATGGACTTGCCTACCTAGAGTGAGAGTCTACCTAGATTTGTGCACATCTAACACTTTCCCCCATGACGTCCTGGTCTACAAATAGGAAAGGCGTGGATTTGATGGGTAGACCACTTGGTGAATAAGGACCTGGATGATCACACTCAAAGAGAGATGGTCATTTGCTGAATACCTAAGTGGAGACAAGTGATGAGTGGTGTTCCTCATGTATCAGTACTGGGACCAGTACAGATTAACATCTTTGTGTGTAACATGGAGTGCAGCCTCAGCAAGTTTGCTGATGACACCAAATTGTATGGTGTGGTTGACATGCTGGAGGAAACGAATGCCATCCAGAAGACCTAACACCACCACAGCCATTAAACCACATCTTAAAGTGCCATGTCTACATGAGAAGCTAAACATGAACTGAAAATGCACACTTGCAGCCCAGAAAGCCACCCAAATCTTGAACTGCATCAAAATAAACCATGGCCAGCATGTTAAAAGAGGTAATTCTCCTTCTCAGCTCTTATTAGACCCCACCTGGAGTATTGTGTCCAGCTGTGGAGCCTCCAACACGAAGAACATGGAACTCTTAGAGCAGGACCAGAGGAGGGCCACAAAGACGATCAGATGTTCAGAATACTTCTCCTAAGAAGACTAGCTGAGATAGTTGGGATGAGAGGATAAGGAGTAATGCCTTCAAACTGGAAAAATTCAGGTTTAAATTAGACATTAGGAGAAATTCTTCACTTTAAGGGTGGTCCCCATGAACAGGCTGCCCAGAGAAGCTGCGGAGACTCTAATACTAGAAGTGTTCAAAGTCATGTTGGATGTGTTGGAAGTGTTGAAAGTCACAGTACATCAGAGGTTGGAAGGGACCTGCAGAGATCATGTAGTCCAACCCCCCTGCCAAAGCAGGATCACTTAGGGTAGTCTGCACAGGAATGCATCCAGGTGGGTTTTGAAAGTCTCCAGAGAAGGAGACTCCACAACATCTCTGGGCAGCCTATTCCAGTGTTCCATCACCCTCACGGTCATGGAAGAGACTTGGGAGTCATCTTCCTCCTCTGTTATCCAAAAAGCATCTGACTTTTCAACTTAGACCTGGCAAAAACTTTGCTACTTTTTTATTATGCCTGATATCGCTGTTGTAGGAACCCTTTTGTTCTGGTCATTGTTAGAGCCAAATGTATGTTCCCTCACTGCAAATTTAGGAATACATATGCTAGGACATCCTTCTGCAAGAGCTTAGTCATGTTTTCTTTTTTTCTGATATATAAGAAGAAATTACATACAAGTTTGCCTTGTTCTGAGTTTGAGAGATTTATTTATTTGTGAATGCTCAAATGAACAAAACATGTTGATGTACTCTAGTTAAATCCATACTTTAAAAATGTGCTTAACAAGTTTATATGCAGTATTTATGCATTAATCGATAGTCAGTCATGGTGACTTATGATGAGAATCATCTGTTAGCACCCTTCAACAGCTATCAGAAACACTAGATTGAAGTGGCTTGACATAGTGCCCTTTGTGTAAATACATAATTAAAGAGCAGTAGAGATTGCAAGAATGTATAAATCAGCTTTAGTAGATAACTGGGATAATTACACCCTCAGCACAAGACAAACTGAGAAAATAAATTATTTAATGCTAGTTTTGTGAAGGGTTTTCTGCGTCAATTTGTGATGAATACTTGAAAAAATACAATAAAAGTTCTTCAGGATGCCTAAAATACAGTCTTTGTTTATTGACATCATCTTTCTAGAGATTTCTTTGTTCCTGAAGCTGCAGTCTGCATGCAGATCTAGTAATTTTGCCAAATTGCTACACATTCAGGTTCTAATTGGATTCTGATACAATTAAAATCTTTATAACCACAAATACTTGATAGATGAACTCAGGAAAAGACATTACTCTCCATAAACAGAAACATGCCAATGAACTATAGTTTAAGCACTGATACTGTCTATCCAAAGTAACTAGCTCAGCATGTTCCTAGCCAGAAATATTCTAGTAGGCAACGCATGCTTTCAGTGTTTGCATGAAGCAGTCACCATGATTTTAACTGACAAACATCACTTGTAAAACACATGTTGCCCTGGTATAGCAGTACCCTAACAGCTAGAAAAGAAAAATGTACCAAAATACAAATACAGCTTTATATTATAAAAAGCCTTCCAAGGGGTTTTGTATTCTCAGAACATAAAAAAATAAAGTACTGCATTCATATTAGGGTTCATAGTTGTAACTCTTTGAGTGAAATTGCACATCCATGGTTCTGACAACCACACTAATCTGAAATGTATACATTATCTCAAGGACTAAATATTTTTCCATTATTTTCATATGTAAAATAAACTTGGGTGCAAAATGCACTGTTCTGCAAGATGAGGGGAGACAAGCTGAACTCATTTCTATAGAAGTTTGAATTGAATGCAATTGTTCCACCAGCTGCTAGCAAGAAATATGGTAACTTATCTCAGTTACTTCTTTTCTTATTCTAGCTTACTGGTATTATTTTTAAAGCCAAAATTAAAATGCAGTTCTGTACTGAAAATCTGTAAATATTGTTCTATCATTTTTCTGTAACTGCAAACTACTCTTTTATTCTTTCTAATCAACAGCAATAACATAACCTGAGATGCCTTTTAAGTCAAAATAGTTTTGCTGCAATGTTTGTATGCTGCAAAGTAACTGTTTATAAATGAAAGTTAATTAATCTCTAAGATGAAATACAAAGTCATTTGCAGATCCTCATCACTCCAGATCACTTTCCTGCAGTTTTAACCAGGCATTTTTATCCACATTTGAAAAAAAGAAAGGAAAAAAAAAGGTAAAATAAGAGACAAAGCATGGAGCACATGCAGATAATAATAAAAGGCAAAACCAACCAAAATCCTGAAACCAAGACACATTACCTTACTGAGACTTAATTTAGAATAGAAGTATACTCTAAACTGATCTAATAATAATTTGTTCACATGTGGAGTTTCATTCAATAACACAATTGCAACTTCTTGTTTGAGTCAGGTTATTTTGAAGCAATGACAACTGATCACAGAGAGGAGAACCCCTCATAAAAAGACAGTCTGGGAGAGTTTGCATTGTTCAGCCTGGAGAAGGCAAAGCTCCAGAGAAGGAAAACCTTATTGTAGCTTTTCAGTACTTAAAGAGAGCCTGTTGGAAAGATGAGGACAGTCTTTTTGGCAGAGCCTCTTGTGATAGGGCAAGAGGTAATGGTTCTAAACTAAAAACGGGTACATTTAGACGGGCTATATGGAAGAAATCTTTTACAATGAACATATTGAAACAGCAGAACAGGTTGCCCAGAGAGCTGGTAGATGTCCCATCCCTGGAAATATTCAAGGTCAGATTGGACAGGGCTCTGAGCAACCTGATCTAATTAAAGACATCTCTACTCTAAATGACATTTAATGTTGCCTTCCAACCCAAAGCATTCTATGATTCCATGTTTTTATGATTCAGGAAGGGGAACTTTAAAATGTCTAATTGCCATTATGACTGCTGAAGGAAAAAAATGCCCTGAGGATCTTTCACACATTTCATGTGAATACTGGAGAACCATAAAGAGAAAATAAAAAAACTATGCCAAAACCCAGCAATGCTGAACACTTACCAGTCCATTCTTCAGTGGAAACTGCATGTACTTTACACTTCTCCTTGGGATAGACACCTAAATTCACATTTCACATCAGCAAAGTGAACAGAAACCTGAAATCACATCTGAATTTCTAACCCTGTGGGGTCAGAGCCAAGGGTAAGTTGCAGAGTTGCCCCTGAGCTCTCCCAGGGATTCATGTTTATAGCCAGCCTTTGCATAGTGCAGCCCTCATGGCTTTGGCATAGCCTGCTGGAAAAGAGCTGGAGGGAAAAAAATCTCTGCAGCCTGCCTGACTTCACTCTGAAGACACATTTTAGCTCAGGCCCTCATCTTTTTCCTGCTTGCTCCCAACCTCACATCTTGCTGACCACAATGTTCTGGGTTGGACCCCTTGAGGCTGTTGTGGTGGTGACAGGTCCCTTGACTGCATCTGCTTGTGGTCCCAATCCCACACCACTTCTCACTGGGGTGGTGGACCTGTGCCCTTGTTGATGTAGCATGGTGCTACATCCTCCTTGTTCTTGAGGAGATGTCTGTTCTCTTGCTGCCTGATAGCGGTACTCAAACTGATCTGGTCTTATATGCTCAAAGGCTATTAAGTATGGGGGGTTTATTTACCATTGTTAAAGATATGACAAATCAGGATGAAATCCAAAATCACATGATGGAAGTATAGGGGTTTAAGTTAACACAGGCATATGGTTAACAGAAAAATTGTGTACAGTTTCTACTGGTTCACACTTCCAGTACCTACAATAACAAGAACACAACCCCCTTGGGGCTTACAGAAATTTAATTTGCTGCCACTATAATGAAATGAGTGCAAACTCAAACCCCAAGAGAGGCACCGGGCATTCTTAAGGAAATTGTGGACTGTTCTGTGGCACTGTCACACAAAACTATGCCTTCAGTTAAAAAAATGTTTTTCTGCATCTTGACGCATCTAGTTCTCTTCTAGATCTCAAAATTTCCAAAATGTCAAATGATAATGAGCCATAGTTACTACACATAACTTCATGTACTCTCATTCAGTTCACAATTTCACTTTTGGATCTCTGCTACCCAAAGTATATACATAGATACTTTTAGAATTATGGTGTCACAACTTGGTCAGGGTTGAAGATCTTGGAAGAGGAAGAAATCAAACCCAGTAGTTTCACAGAGAAAACCCTCCACAAGTGTAATAAAGGTCAAATAATGAAAATGAGGTTAATATCAATCATAACTTCACAAAGGTTTAACTGACCATTGCAGCACAAAATGTCACAAAATTGTCACCCAATAAAATTCCTGTGAGTGACAGGAAAAGAAGTTCACTCCTGTCAAGAACTATTAAAGTATTATAATAAGCTATGTAAGTAGTAAAGAGGCTGTTCAGCTTTATCAATTTTGACATCTAACCCCAGGTAACAATTACTTCCATGATAATTGGATATTCTTATTACTTGTTTTTACATTTTTTTATCTTAATTGGCTGTCTTTAAGCTATCCAAAGGTCCTACCTCTGCAGCTCTATAAAATGTATTACAGGATGTAATCAGCACATTGCAAGAATTTGCAGTGTTACAACAAATTCAGAAAGGTTTTAACATGCTTCAGTAGCCAGTAGAGTTCATCTGTAGAGCTCCTTACCTGCAGCCTTTTTACTTTCTCCTCTTCCATATCTGGTCTGCTACTTAATTTTTTTTTTTTTTTTACTTAACTGTTCAGTAGTATTTTTCAAGGCTCTGTTTAGCTAATAATTAATTCCATGATGCAGCTTCAAGACAAACACAGAGATTTGATGTTTCAGAGTCTGTTTTCCCATTAGCTACTGAAGAGCCTTGTCCACATAAGAGTCTTTCCTGGTATTATTTCTCGTCAAAGTGAGAAAGCTATATTATAATACAATACAATGTTTGATGGCATTTGGCTTAGTATGTTTTCTTTTTCCAGTAGACTACTAAGTTTAAAAAAATAAAACAAACCACAGATGAATGAAAGCATATAGGAAACAATTCGCAGTGGTTTTACCTTTTCTATAAAGTGTCCTTTGGAAGTAATGATACCCACACTAGCTCCCACACATCATGATGCAAGTAAAACAAAGTGCTGTCCCTGAGCGGTCAGTACGGGGACCTGTATTGTTTAATATTTTTATCAATGACATAGACATAGTGAGATTGAGCACATCAGCAGCAAGTTTGCAGATGACACCAAGCTGTGTGATGCTGTTGATACACCAGAGGGATGGGTTGTAATCCAGAGGGACCTGGACAGGCTGGAAAGGTGGGCCCAGGTGAACCTCATGAAGTTCAACAAGAACAAGTGCAAGGTCCTGCACCTGGGCCAGAACAGTCCTTGCTATCAATACAGACGGGGGCATGGGGTGGTAGAGAGCAGCCCTGTGGAGAAGGATTTGAGGGTGCTGATGGATGAGAAGCTGGACATGAGCAGACAGTGTGAGCTTGCAGCCCAGAAGGCCAATCACATCCTGGGCTGCATCAAAAGATGTGTTGCCAGCAGATCCAGAGAGGTGATTCTGACACTTTGCTCTGGTGAAATCTCACCTGGAGTACTATGTCCAGGTCTGGAGCCCTCAATATAGCAAAGGACATGGACCTGATGGAGAGGGTCCAGAGGAGCGCCCGGAAAATGATCAAGGGGTTGGATCACTTCTGAAGACAGGCTGAGGGAGCTGGGGTTGTTCATCCTGGAGAAAAGGCTCGAGGGAGACCTGATAGCAGCCATCCAGTACCTGAAGGGTGCCTACAGGAAGGATGGGGAGAGACTGTTTACAAAGGCCCGCAGTGACAGGAGAAGGGGCAATGGCTTCAAACTGGAGAAGGGCAGATTTAGATTGGATATCAGGAACAAGTTCTTCACTATGAGGGTGGGGGAACACTGGAACAAGTTGGTTGAGGCCCCTTCCCTGGAGATATTCAAGGTGAGGCTCAACAAGGCCCTGGGCAGCCTGGTCTAGTTGAGGGCACCTCTGCTGACTGTGGGGAGATCAGACCAGATGACCTGTGGTGGTCCCTTCTAGAAAATTCTAAGTTTAGTCAGAATTGAGCAGTTCAAAGTAAGAAGCAAAAGGCAATACCTCCTCCCTTGCTTGAGTTTATTCCCTGTGTGGCATATTCAGGAACTACTAACTCAAGAGTGAATGGGTTCATAATCAAATTCATCAACCAGAAGTTAAATGTGCAGTCACTAAGATATGACCATTATGTTTAAAAAATTGCAGGATTTTAAACTTTTCTTAAGTAGATATATGGGGGGGGGGGGGGGGGGGGGATACGTATCATGGAATCATAGAACGGCTGAGGCTGGAAGAGATGTTAGAGATCATCTAATCCAACCTCCCTGCCAGGGCAGGGACACCTCTCAACTAGACCAGGTTACCCAAGGCCCCATCCAGCCCCTATCAGCAGAGAAGTTTAATTTTCCAGTACCCATGAGATCATAAGCTGTTTTTAAAGTAGCGACATGACATAGAATAATTTGTATCACATTTCTGCTTGAATACATCAACGAATTATAATACATTTGCCTCATGGTCTCAAAAGGATATTCAGGTTTCCTATATTTCAATGTTTTGTAACTCTGTCTCTTGTGTATTAGTGTCAGTATTTCTCATTTAGCTGTTTAGAGAAGTCTTTCTATAAAATATGATTCACATCTCCTACCACTGACTTGTTGACTTTTTCCCCAATGCACAGCATTGCAGAATAGTTCTCACTTAAGGCAGAAAAATCTTGCAGCATAATTTCCTGTTTACTTTGAAATAAATCTTTGACACTTCAGAAGCATTCATTCTACGTGCAGGGCTTTTGCTTCATTACTTGTTTAGGATTGATGAAGCTTTGATCTTTCTGCTTTTGCTAGTGCTGCATTTTGGTGCATCTCTGAGAGAGAGAGAGCAAAAGAATTCAGAAGAATGTTAAAACTGACTCAATACTTCACATAATCTGTTCTTGCTTGACATATCATCAGAAACACTAGAAGCTTGCATAAATTTCACATTAATGCCTTCTGACATATGAAACAGCACAGACAGTCCACCTAAGAGTAACTACAAGAGAATACTGCGTTTCACTTATTTTATCTTTTTTTAAAAATTGGTTTCTAAAGAAAAATGTTGCTGGCTTTGATCATCATGCACCACTGGAAAGGGAAGTGAAAAATGCTTTCCCTCAACAATAGTCAAAACCCCTCTAAAAGTAAACACCATGGAAATCTTCAAATTCTCCTGTAAGCTATTGTTATAGTTCAAATGACAGTTCAGTATCCTTAGATGAATTGAAAGTTCTCCAAGAGTTGCAATGTGCAATCATGTATTTAAGGAAGTCAGTAAGTTAATAACACAAGATAATAAGGAAGCTAATAAGACAAGAAAGTTTGCTGTCTTTTAAAACTTAGAGCCTACAAAGCATGGATACATCTTTATGCCAGATTTTTATAATTTAATAGCTTTCTATGAAAATTTCCACATAAAAACCTTGATAGACATATATATATATATATATATTTTGTAACTAACATCTTAGGATTTCTTTTGAGTCTATGCCATAGTCTAGCCCAATTATAAGAGGATTGTTTGAGTGGTACTTTGTGTGTTCATTAAATGCATAAAGAAATAATGAGGGGCAGTTTCCTTTGTCCTAATAATATATGACAAATGCAAGGTTCTCCGAATAAAAAGAATGTAATTGTCTCACATCAGTAGTGCCTTTTCATGCAGATTTTGCACAGGTCTGTCAGTTCATTTCCTTTAAAAGACTAGCAAAGCAGCTCTTCAACAAAAGGCAGGCTAGGAGAAATTCAGGTGATACTGATAAACCTTTTCCCATAACTCCACCTCAAAAAAGTTAGCTTTGCAGCAGTGATCTTGTTTTAAAATCACTTTCTTCTCCATGTCATACAAAAATGTTAAAGTAGAAAAAGTTGACATTGTTTTAGATCCTATGTGAGAATTCTGCATTTCCAGTGATACACCATCTGTAAAGCTGTTCTTTCATGGCCTGAGCAGAACTCTTGAGATCTCTGGAAACAATGCTAGTCTGCACTAGGCAGTAGTAAAATTCAGAACTTTACAGTGCTAATTATGATAACTTGCAGCACTGAGCAAGGAACTGCCTGCACAGGTAACTAGCCTGTCACACATGCTAATAATTTATTAACTGTAGTGTAGTGAGTCCCAAACTTTGATCATGTAGTGTATTCACAAGAGCTGCTGAGACTTAAACTTTTGATGTATGTTCTCTTTAAAAGTCTTTTCACTCTATCATATTTTCTCAGTGATATTTTTCCCCCATGTCCATCCAGTAACATATGCAAGTTAGCCCACACATTAGCTTCAGAAGATTCAGACCTAAGAAAGAGTTTGAAATTAACACCTAAATAAACTCCTCTTTTTTATTTTTTTTTCTCTCCCTCCCACCCCACTCCTCCCCCACCAGTATCCTAGGAAACACACAGAAATAGAAGACATAGTCCTGAAAAGATCATCCTCTGGTTAAGGTAAAGGTATGGAAGTCAACAGCTTCAAACAACTGAGCTTTCCCTAGCTCAGTCTCAGATGCTGAAGAATGTTGGGATGCTTTCCATATCTGAAAACAACAACATAGCACCTGTCTAAGAGCATCAAAAAGTACTTATGAGGCTTTATTCTTCAGTGTTATTAAGAACAGTGATCTTTGTCAGAAGGCAATGAAATGCACAACACTCTTTCACATGGTGTAGACTGTAAGAACCATGACCTGTAGCAGGATCACAGAATCATAGAACGGTTTGAGTTGGAAGGGACCTTAAAGATCATCTAGTTTCAACCCCTCTGCCGTGGGCAGCGATATCTTCCACTCATCCAACCTGGCCTTGAACACTGTCAAGGAGGGGGCATCCACAACTTCCCTGAGGAACATGTTCCAGTGTCTCAGCACCTTCACTGTAAAGAATTTCTTAAAATCCAGTCTAAATCTACCCTTTCCCAGCTTCCATCCATTCCCCTTCATCATATCAATACAAACCCTTGTAAAATGTCCTTCCCCAGCTTTCTTGTAGACCACCTTCAGGTACCGGAAGACCACTGTAACAACTCCCCAGAGCCTTTCTTCTCCAGGCTGAATAGCCCAAACTGCCACAGCCTGTCCCCAACGGGGATGACCACTTTTCCCTCTAGGTTCATATATACAAATATTTAAGACTGCCATCTGAGTCTCTTTCATTTTTAACAATCCTTTAAGTATCACTTCAGTTCTCTGACCAAAGAGTAAGAAGGTTTTACCAGCTCTCCACAGAATTTTCTGTGTTTTATAGCTGATTACTGACTACTGCTAAAACCACTTAACCTTGTCTGCTCTTGTTTCCAGACCATGCAATTATTACCATATCTCTGTATAGGATGGTATTTTCTTTCTTGGAGACAGCATTGTGAAAACAATGTTGCATGAAACCAGACATATGTCATCTATGGAACTGACTAAGCAGCCACTCTGAATCAGATTATTACAGAAAACAGCAACTTCTAGTTAAAAATACTTTCAGACTAAGTAGTTGTAGAGGAAATTATGCCTATAAATGCTTCAAGCTCAAAATCTGTATGAAACTATTTCTGTATGTAGGAGCTAAGAACATGTTTATGGTTGATGTGCAAAACTCTTCCCTTTTGCAATCAGTCTAAGTATTCACAATGTAAAAATATGTCTACAACAGATATTGTACGTAGTTTTTAGCAATAAGTTCATTATGGATGATATTAGATGGTATGATGACTGATGTTAAACAACAACCTGAGAGCTGACAGGTATCTCTCAAAGCACTGTCTATCTCAGCTTCTATTTGGACGAAATATTTCCTAGTTTCTATTGATCTTCCTTTCCTTCATGTCGAGATTGGTAAACTTTTTTTAAGTCCTACCACAATTTCACTTTCCATATTGGACCGTGATATCATTTGGCTGTCATTTAAGTGTGTTCCTAATGTCAGAGTAGTTTGTGTCAGACTCACAGAGTCCCTTTCCTTGGCAGTCTATGCAGGACCTGCCAATACGCATTAGAGAAATTTCAGCTTCACAGAATTCAAGAAAAATTCTGTTTTAGAAAAATATCCTATACAATTTCATTCTCATATCCCATTTATATGTAAAAACCATTTATATATATATATATTTTTTACAATACTCACGAGCTTGCCTTCTTTTTTTTTTTTTTTTTTTTTTTTTTACAATCCAGCAACATGTCAGTTTCTCCTGAGGTGGAGAAACTCCTTGAGAAACTCCTTAAGAAGCATGTTGTCAAAATATTTCCAGTGGACACTTGATGAGGTTGGAGATGGGTAGCTCTGCAAGTTCTTCTCAGTGAAACCTGAATGAGCTCTAGCAGAGTGCCACATCCTGACAGCTCTTCAGAGCAAAAGCTGGACTAGCTCTATCTGACTGCCATATTCAGAAAACTCTGGACTATCTTGGCTCTTCTGAGGTTAGAACTCAAATGAAGGATTGCTGTGCATTGAGTCCCAGTAAGAGATTTTCCTGTGAAGGATGACTTAGTCAAGACAGTAGACTGGCAGATCAGTTTGCAGATCACAATCTCTAAAGCACTTTTTGGAACCTGAGAATCATCTATCAGCCTCTTGCTGTTTTTCTTCTTCCATAAAGTTGGCTAGAGTTTTTCCTGAGAGAAAAAGAAAAAAAAAAAAAGTAGAATAAAAGTGAGCATTCACATGTCTCTAGTGGCGTAAAAAGAAAACACTGCAGAACATTGTTGCCTGACCACAGTGTGTCAGAAAACCAGACGTTTCTTTTCATTTCATGTTCCTTTTGGCAGCTCCATTTCACAGTGAGGCCCAGATAGGGCAGGGAAATAAGGGAGTACAGAAAGTTCAAATAAGAAACAGATGTTGGGAAAAAATATTGAAGCAAAAAATGTCTCAACAACAGCTGTCTGTTTGAGCACCCTGAATACCCCAGGAATGACATGAAAATATAGCAAAGCATATGTCAGTATGGTGATGAAAATTACTAACACATCATCTTTTAAAAGTAACTTTATAAGGCAGTTTGACTGCCTTGTGCATCCATGGTTTGAGTTGAGCATTACAGGCTGTTTTCATGGTGGGATAAAAGGAAAAGGGGTGACAGGGAGTATGCAGTAGCATTGTTGCCATCCTTCTGTTTTCAAGTTGCAGAGTCCTGTTCTGAGGAGCCATCTGTGCTAATGCTTAGGAACACCACATTCCTCAGTTTCACTGCTGCTGTGTGTTTGGTTGTCAAGAGAGGTCACTGAACAGAACTTCATTAAACATTTCCAGAGCCTGTATCTCTCACCGTGGGAAACTGTCCAGCTCAGAATGCTAATTTGCTCTTCTAATTAGTTGTGAGCTAGTTCTGAGTCAAAACCCGGGTAAGTGCCTCAGCATGGCCAGAGGGAGTATTCTTAGGCTGGCTAGTTTATGCTCATCTCTGCAGCACTGGCATTAACAGTTCTGCCTCATAGGTGTCTGTGTCGGTGTGAGCTGAAATTCCCCCCCCACCGACAATAACCAGGCTAGCTCAGTCTGGAAGCAAATGAAAAGCTGTATTTACAAGCAGAGTCTAAACTCTACGATGAAATGCAATGAATATGTACAAATATACAAAATTCACAACATTCACAAATATATACAATCAACAGAAAAGCACAACCGATCTCCCTTTGCTTCCCCCCAAGGGGACCCTCCCAAAAGGGCCTCTCTCTCTCCCAGGAGCTTCCCCCCAGACTCCCCTGGACAGAGAAGCAGAGTTTGTTAAGCAGAAAGTTGTTAACTTAGCTGCCAAGGTCAATACGTGTTATCTTCAGCCAGAAGAGAAGAAGAAACAGCAGCCAGACAGCCCAGCAACTGCCCCCACTGCAGAACACTGAATGTGCAGAGTGCCCACTTTGTTTTGGGTAATAGTTCTTAAACATTTCTATCTATCCAATGGAAGTGTTTAGAACAATCGTTATTTTGCTTTCTTACACCCAATAGTGACTTATTTACATTCTTTCACTTTCTCTGTTCTGAACTTTGCAAGGAAAAATTAAAAAGACAGTTTCAAACCATCACAGTCCACCCCTTCTAAACAATTCCATTGGCTGCTACTACCATTTATCTAATCTAAAATAATATCTACAACAATAGGTGAATAAAGACCATAGTCCATTCCGGCTATCTCAGATGTAGATGATTCAAAAGAGTCAAATCACAGGAAAAACAGCAAACAGCTTGTTTCCTCGCAGATGGAGCGAAGAAAGGAACAGGGACTCTCAGGTGACTCAGGGCTCTCAGGGTTCGTGCACCGTAGATCTCATGGACTCTCCTCTTGGGCGCGATGCTGTATCTGCACAACACTCTGAATTTAACCTCTCTCAGCCAAAGTTAGATTTCTTTGTGGAATACACTGAATTTCACCATTTTCTTGCATCACCCAATAGGTGTGACCAGGACCTTCAGCAGAAACCACCCCTCGGACAGGTTTGGCCTCTCCTGAAGGAGAAAATACCCAAACAGTTTTGCCTAACAGATTCTTTTCTCTGATAACAGGAACTCTATCACCTTCCTCCTTTCGCAACAAATCTGATTGGGCAGGTCCAGCTCGATTCACTGAACCTCTGCTATTCACCAACCAGGTTGCTTGTGCTAAATGTTTCTCCCAGTTTTTCAAAGATCCACCCCCCATGGCTTTGAGAGTGGTTTTCAGCAAACCGTTGTAGCGTTCGATCTTCCCTGCAGCTGGTGCATAGTAGGGAATGTGGAATATCCACTCGATGCCGTGCTCTTTGGCCCAGTTTTTTACAAGATTGTTCTTGAAATGAGTTCCGTTGTCTGACTCAATCCTCTCTGGAGTTCCGTGTCTCCACAGGATTTGTCTTTCCAGACCAAGAATGGTGTTACGTGCAGTTGCATGAGGAACTGGATAAGTTTCCAGCCATCCAGTGCTTGCCTCTACCATAGTCAGCACATACTGCTTACCAGATCGAGAACGAGGTAGAGTGATGTAGTCAATCTGCCAGGCTTCACCATACTTGTACTTGGACCATCGGTCACCGTACCACAAGGGCTTGATCCTCTTTGCCTGCTTAATAGCAGCACAAATGTCACAGTCATGGATGACTTGTGTGATAGCATCCATGGAAATGTCAATGGATCTGTCACGAGCCCATCGGTAGGTTGCATCTCTGCCTTGATGTCCTGACGAGTCATGGGCCCACCGAGCTAAGAACAGCTCACCTCGGTGTTTCCAGTCAAGATCAGGATCAGGATCAGAGTTTGTGTCCACCTGGGAAACTCTTGCAGCTAGATCTGCCTGATGGTTGTGTTGTTGTTCCTCAGTAGCTTTGCTCTTAGGAATGTGAGCATCGATGTGTCTCACTTTCACTGGGATTCTCTCAATGCGAGCAGCAATGTCTTGCCACAGATCTGCAGCCCAGATTGGCTTTCCTTTCCTCTGCCAGCCATTCTTCTTCCAGTTTTTCAGCCAACCCCACAAGGCATTGGCTACCATCCACGAGTCAGTGTAGAGATAAAGCTTTGGCCATCTCTCACGTTCAGCTACGTTAAGAGCTAGCTGGACAGCTTTTACCTCTGCAAATTGACTGGATTCTCCTTCTCCATCTCTCGCTTCTGCAACTCTGCGCGTTGGACTCCACACTGCAGATTTCCATCTCCGCTTGTTCCCAACAAGACGACAGGAACCGTCTGTGAACAAAGCATATCTCTTTTCATCATCAGACAGATCACTGTAAGGAGGAGCTTCCTCAGCACGAGTTACTCTCTCCTCTGGAGGTTTTGCACAGCTTGTGCCTTCTGGCCAGTTTGTGATCACCTCCACCAAACCAGGCCTTTCGAGATTTCCCATTCGAGCTCTCTGTGTTATCAGAGCCATCCACTTAGACCAGGTAGCATCTGTTGCATGATGTGGTGAAGAACCTTTGCCCTTGAACATCCAATTCAGAACTGGCAATCTAGGAGCTAGAAGAAGTTGTGACTCAGTTCCAATCACTTCAGAAGCAGCTTTCACTCCTTCATAAGCAGCTAAAATCTCTTTCTCTGTTGGAGTGTAGTTTGCCTCTGAGCCTCTGTAGCCACGACCCCAGAAACCAAGAGGACGTCCTCGTGTCTCCCCTGGAGCTCTTTGCCATAAGCACCAGGTTGGACCATTGTCACTCGCGGCCGTGTACAGAATGTTCTTAATGTCTGGACCAGTTCGGACAGGTCCCAGACCCATCGCTTGGACTACCTCTCGCTTGATCTGGTCAAAGGCTGCTTGTTGCTCAGGACCCCATTGGAAACTGTTTCTCTTTCGAGTCACATCATATAGAGGTTTCACAATCTGACTGTATCCAGGAATGTGCAGTCTCCAAAATCCCACTATGCCTAAGAAACGCAGAGTTTCTTTCTTGTTGATGGGATTTGCCATGGTGGAGACTCTGTTTATCACATCCATTGGGATGTGACGGCGACCATCTTGCCACCGCACTCCCAGAAACTGGATTTCTCTGGCAGGTCCTTTCACCTTGTCTCGCTTGATAGCGAAACCAGCTTGCAAGAGAATGTCAATGATTTTATTACCTTTCTCGAAGACTTCTTCAGCAGTCTCACCCCAGACGATGATGTCATCGATGAACTGAATGTGTTCTGGAGCTCCACCTTTCTCCAAAGCATCATGGACCACTGCATGGCAGATGGTTGAACTGTGAATCCACCCCTGGGGCAAACGATTGAATGTGTACTGAATGCCTCTCCAGGTGAAAGCAAACTGAGGCCTGCATTCCTCTGCTATGGGAATAGAGAAGAAAGCATTAGCAATGTCTATGGTAGCATACCATTTGGCCTGCTTGGATTCCAGCTCATATTGGAGTTCCATCATGTCTGGCACAGCTGCACTCATGGGTGGAGTTACTTCATTCAAGGCACGGAAATCAACTGTCAGACGCCACTCTCCATTCTGCTTTCGCACAGGCCAGATTGGACTGTTGAAAGGTGAATGAGTTTTGCTGATGACCTTCTGACTCTCCAACTGACGAATCAAGTTTTGAATGGGCACCAAAGATCACGGTTGGTTCTGTATTGTCTGTGATGCACAGTTTGAGAAGCAACCGGCAGCTTTACATCCTCTATCTCATGTTGTCCCACAACTGCAGATTCATCTGAAAGCTCAGGTCTAATGGACAACTTCAATTTTCCTCCATCAATTTCTACAGTTGCTATTCCAAAAGCCCATTTGTAACCCTTAGGGTCTTTAAAACGCCCTTCTCTCAGAAAATCAATTCCCAAAATACAAGGTGCATTAGGACCTGTTACAATAGTATGTTTCTTCCACTGCTTCCCAGTTAAACTTATGTCAACCTCTATCTTAAACAACTCTTGAGATCCACCAGTGACTCCCTGAATAGTTATAGATTCTCCCCCTTGATAATTTGATGGTATTATGGTGCACTGAGCTCCTGTGTCAACCAAGGCCCGGTACTTCTGAAATTTTGAAGTGCCAGGCCACTGGATGTACACATCCCAATAGATTCTGTTATCTCCATTATCCCTTACCTCCCCCTGGCAGAAGGCAGGGCACCCCTAATGGTGGGGATTACCTCCACATGTACAGCTGGCACAACGTCCAGCATCAGAATTAGGATCACTGTTGGAGCTATCAGAGTTGTTCTGGGAAACTGAGGAAGTGACAGCTACCCTCCTGGTATTGCTACCTCGGGATCTGCCCCTCTGCAGCTCCCGTAACCTCTTGAAAAGATCAGAAGTTGGTTGACCATCCCATCTGTTCATGTTCTCACCAAACTGATCACGCAGAGTTATCCAGATACTGCCACGTGATTGCCTCTGCTGTCTGTTTTGGTTTGACCTATTCTGGAATGGCCTTCTTGGAGCA